>NC_056667.1:133802343-134102343 GCF_018350195.1 Panthera tigris | reverse complement strand
TCTCCCTCTCTCTCTCTGCCCCTTCCCTACTCGTGCATGCTTTCTCTCTCTTACTCAAAATAAATAAATAAACTTAAAGATTTTTATTTGTGCATATCCTGCTATGAACAATAGTTGAACATTGTTCAGCCTGTCTCCCTCCCTCCCTCCCTCCCTTCCTTCCTCACTTCCTCCCTTCCTCCCTTCCTCCTTCCCTCCTTTCCTTTCTTCCTTCTTTTCTACCTCTTTCTTGATGTCTTTTTTAAATTGTGCCACTCAAACTTCTACAGTTTTGACCTATTGAAGATTCACTTTTTCTAGTTTTCCTGGTCTGTTTTTCCTCCTTTAGTATTTTGTTCATATTGAGACCAACTTCAATTTTCAGTGACCTTTTTTTGAAACTATGATCATTATTATGTTTTGGATTGTCCTTGTTACTCACAAAAGGAAGTTTTAATGTTTAATCCTAGCAGTTAAGGGCCTCTCGAACTAGGCTTTTAGTCTGCTTTGTCTACCCTTATTTTCTACCTTTTTATACCTAACATATGCTCCAATATTTTGGTCAACATTCCTCTCCTCATGTCCTACTCTTTTTCTTTGATAATATTGTTTCCTTTGTTGAAAGCCCCTTTTCACCTCTCCCTGTCAAAATCCTAAACATTCTTCAAAGTCTCTCATTTTTTTATGGTGGTGCCTTTCTTACTTGAAGGTAAAAGTCCTTTGAATATTTGTCATATAGTACTTACAATTGTGAGCTTTTTGAGTGCTTTACTCGTCTTTGATTATCCCATAGTGCCTTAGTAGCCTAGAACTTGGCACTCAGTTGATGTTCTGTAAATGTTTATTGAATATTTATGTAAACAGTTTTTTAAAATTGGAAGCTTTTAGGATATCTTGAAGTAGATTTCCAATGTGGCCTGTTGAGTGAATAACTCATGTGTAAGAAAGTTCTCACTATTACAGGTTCCTGTTTCTTTTTTTTTTTTTTTTTAATTTTTTTTAACGTTTATTTATTTTTGAGACAGAGAGAGACAGAGCATGAACGGGGGAGGGTCAGAGAGAGGGAGATACAGAATCTGAAACAGGCTCCAGGCTCTGAGTGGTCAGCACCGAGCCCGACGCGGGGCTCGAACTCACAGATCGCAAGATCATGACCTGGGCCGAAGTCGGCCGCTTAACTGACTGAGCCACCCAGGCGCCCCGGTTCCTGTTTCTTTAAAGATACATTGTTTTGCATGGCTGCAGTTCTAGAGTAGGGAATAGATAGACATAAAGGATCCATATATAATCCCAGCGGTGTTTACCCAGTAAAGACAAGACGGCTATGTGGGGTGATCTGGGGTGGTGTACTACTCATTCCGTGACATAATCCCTATCTTTCTGTTTTTGTTTAACTTTTAGCCTGTTTTGGTCAACATATCTTTTAGTGAGGAGCAGGAACTACTTATTGTGGGATGGGTGAACACAAGTAAGCCATGCAATGGAATACAAGTAAGACAAATAATGGACACAAGTCAATGACTTGTATACCAATGGTAGAGAGACAGCTATTTTCTGCATTCTATGACTGTGGCTATGGATGCCATGAAGGAACATAGAAGGAACACTTAGGTGTTTGGTGGCCTTTTTAGGTTCTCAGAGACATGTATCTAGGTCTAGATTAGGGAGCACCAAATGTACCACTTACGCTGACTGAGCAGTCTATTTTCAGACAGTCCTTCAGATACGTGAAAGTCCATTGTCATTGGTTACTTTTGTACACTCTCATTTATTTATACCTATTGTCAATTTGCTGAGGTCATCCCTTCGAAAACCATTTTCTTGAGGACCCATGATGTGCTGGGGGGTTGTGTTGGCACTGAACAGGTGAGAAAGACATGCCTCCTGGGGGAGTGGTAATGATCTTAAGAAGTCTTGGTTAGTGATTTGAGGCCACAGTTTAAAGACCCTGACATTTAATGCTTTTATTTGTCATAAAGCACATGGCATTGGTAGTGGATGTAGTTTTAAAAACAGCCTTCCAGGATTATGTTTTGTGCCTGATACCGTGTTTGATAAAAGATATAGCTTAATTGCTTCTACAATTTCAGGCAGTGATATTTGTGTCTTTGGTATTCCTGTTTAGGAGATAATCACCAGCAAAGAAATCCATAGTTTGTTAATTTTCTGAAAAGATACATAGTTTTTGTTATGTTGCACAATTGTATGTTGCATAATGGTAACTGAAATTAAAAAAAATGGTTTATTGGAAGACTTTTATTGTCTAAGTTATTTTTGATAAAGATTAAAACTGGCATCACAATTGGCTAAAAAACCCAGTTTCCTTCTTTCTTTTTTCCAGTGTATTTGCCTTTTGTAAACAGATGGTCAGATTAAAAGCTATCTAAATCAAAGTACCTCGGAGCAAAAATTTGTAGATATTTGGAAAAGAAAATAGAGTTAGTGCATAAAAAATTCTTCAGGGTTCTTATTCAGAGAGTTTCATTAATTATCCTCCTTTGCTGATGACACACCCTATTATAAGTGGTCAGGACAAGATGCTTTTCTTGTTTTATGGTATTATTCTTTTACTTTAACCCTAATCCCCACTGTGGTTTTCTTACCCCACCTAAACCTCCCCTAGTAGATCCCCACTCACATATGTTTGGTATAAGCCCTCGGATTGGTTCTTGTCTTCAACCAAATATGGAATGGTTTTTACTTTGTACGTATCTCATGTTCCAACCTTGAGTTTTCTTTTATCATTTGTTGTATGTATGTATGTATGCATGTATGTATGTATATATGTATGTATTTTAATGTCTATTTAGTTTTGAGAGAGAGAGACCGAGACAGAGACGGAGCATGAGAAGGGGAGGGGCCAAGAGAGAGGGAGACACAGAATCTGAGGCAGGCTTTAGGCTCTGAGCTGTCAGCACTGAACCCAACACAGGGCTTGAACTCAGGAACTGCGAGATCATGACCTGAACCGAAGTTAGACACTTAACTGACTGAGCCACCCAGGCACCCCTCATTTGTTGTTTTTAGATTAAACATGTTGTGGTATATATTTCTAGTTAATTACATCTAAACGTAGCTTATTCACATCTAAGTTATCTATCCAGGTAATGGACACCTGGGTTGCCTCCAGTATCACTCAAACAGTGCTATGATAAACATCCTCATACAGGTTCATTATGATCTTATGTATATGTTTTTGGGGGTATATATCTAGGAGTGGGATTGTAGGGTCAGAGCACTGGGGCTTACCTCAGCATTTTCCCCAGTCACTCATTCATTTATCTCTTTAGATAAAACTTCATATCATTTGAGCTTTTTGTATCATTTGACCATTTTAGGCATTTTTTAAAAAGTTTATTTTAGGGGGGCGCCTGGGTGGCTCAGTCGGTTAAGCGTCCGACTTCAGCTCAGGTCACGATCTCGCGGTCCGTGAGTTCGAGCCCCACGTCGGGCTCTGGGCTGATGGCTCAGAGCCTGGAGCCTGCTTCCGATTCTGTGTCTCCCTCTCTCTCTGCCCTCCCCCATTCATGCTCTGTCTCTCTCTGTCTCAAAAATAAATAAACATTAAAAAATTTAAAAAAAAAGCTTGTTTTATTTTTTTTATTTTGAGAGAGAGAGAGAGAGAGAGAGAGAGAATATGAATCACAAGCAGGTTCTGGGCTGTCCAGGCAGACCCTGACACAAGGCTTCATCTCATGAACTGAACTGTGAGATCATGACCTGAACTGAAATGAAGTTGGAGGCTTAACCGATTGAGCCACCCAGGCACCCCTAATTATAGGCAGTTTTTAAAAACTTTTTTATTGTGGTAAAATATACATAACAAAATTTACATTTTTAACCATTTTTCAGTGACATTAAGTACATTCGCACTGTTGTGCAACCATCATCACCATCCATCTCCAGAACTTTTTTTTTCATTTCTCAAACTAAACCTCTATACCCCATTAAACAATAACTTCCCATTCCTCCCTCTCCCCAGCCCCTGGCAGCCACCATTCTACTTTCTTCTCTATGAATTTAACTATTCTAGGTACCTCATATAAATGAAATCATGCAGTGGTTTTTTTTGCGACTTTGTTTTATGTCTTTAAGTTTCATCTATGTTGTAATGTGTCGGAATTTCCTTCTTTTTTAAAACTGAGTGGTCGTGTGTGTGTGTGTGTGTGTGTGTGTGTGTACACACACACTATATTTTTAAAAATTCATTCATCCATCAATGGACACTTGAGTTACTTCCCTCTTTTAGCTACTGTGAATAGTGCTGCTATGAATATGGGTATACACATACCTATTCAAGTCTCTGCTTTCAATTCTTTTGGGTATTTATTCAGAAATGGAATTCTGGTAATTTTATTTTTATGTTTTGAGGAGCTACCATACTGTTTTCCATAGTGGCTGCATCATTTTACATTCCCACCAGCAGTACACTAGGGTTCCAATTTCTCTATATTGTTGCCAATATTTGTTTACAAATTTTTAAAAAGAGAACTCTGTATTTTAATAGTTGTAATAGCTAACAATAAGTAAGAGCTTTATTGTGTACAGAGGCCCTGTTGTATGTGTTTTTCATGTATGGAAACATTTAATTTCATGTATAGAAACACAGAATTGATAGTTATGATAATTATTGAAGCTCTGTGATATGGTTCATTAATCTTATCCTTCTATTGTTATGTAAATTTGAAAATTTTTATAATAAAAAGTTGAGGGATTTTTGGAATTTTGTGTTTTCTAATTTGTAGATTTGGAGTGTTGGTACATCACTAAATACATTTTCTTTTCCATTAATATCAGAAGAAATAAATTTATAAAATTAAAGCACAGTAATAATAATAGTTCCAATATTTTAGTATTCATATTTCAGGCATTGGGCTAAGTCTTTTCCACACTCATACCTTTCCAAAGTAAATTTTATTCATTTCCTCAAAAAACAACCATGCTTTTGGAGTTCATTACTTAGTCCAAAGGCTTCCCTTCATCTTTTCCTTAGTTTGTCATTTGTCTCTGAAGTGGAGGAGGGCCTGAGCCCGGGACTGGCACTAATGATGGAATAGATGACCTGGGTGAAAGTGTAGGTCTGGGTGAAAGTTTATGTTGGGTCCAAAATTAAAGGTTATGAGAAACAAGGTTCAGTCTAAGTGGTTTCAACATGATGCAATGCTGGCTCTAATATGAAATCGACAACCATCTTTATATTGACGTCTGTGTATCTGTTTTAAGGTATTCAGACATGCAAGAATTTGAAGATCCCTTAGAATTCTTATTCAGAACTCTTTATTACCTGAAATATTGGGAAAGTGGGTAATTTCCCCCAAATAAAAATAGAAATAAAATAGTCCTAAAACCTAGTGTTTAACTTTGTTACAATTTACTTATTTGGAATTTCAAATATTTTGTGTATTAGGTACAGTGATAGTTTTGGTATGGGTAGAATTTTTTTTGTACTTTCAGAACTTTAATAGAATTTTTACTTGCAATCTTAATCCTAAAAGGATTTTGTTTGTCCTAAAAAATCCACTTCTGATGGAAGCCACTCAAATACCACTCTAAATGCCTCTGTGTGCATTAGTTACATTAGTGAATTCTGAGTGTTAAACATAATGTATGTCTTCCTTTTTGTTTAGTTTGGTATATTTTATAAAGATTTAAAAATGAATAATCATTAAAAGGAACTGCACGGATAAATGAGATGATTGTAGCCTGCCTTGGTAAGTGAGACAATTTACTCATCAATCTTCAGTGTTTCTTAGCTACACAAAGTACTCCTACCCTGAGCATTTTCATATCCTTCTTCAAACACACATTTGGAAATATTTTATATGACCTGATGGTTGTCCATCTGTCCTGAATCTCTCACTGCTTCTTCATTACCTAATGTCCTTATTAAACTTCATATAATATATTCTTTCAGCTTAATAGCCCACAGTTTGACTTAAGAATCATTTGGCTTGTCAGAATCCTAAGAGTTCTGGGAAATAAATTTCTTTTGTGTATGGTGAAGTTAAAAGTTATTGAAAATGTGTTTTCATAATAAAACAAGTATAAAAATACTGCCTTGGGAGCTAGCTAGCTATTTTTTATTGTCCTTAGTTTCTAGGGAAGTAGTTTAATCACTTGTGATAAAGAAATAGCTTGGATATATTTTGACAAGTTACTTGTATTCAGTTTAAATCATAATTTATGAAAACACTAGGTTCATAGGGAATGTTGTATTCCTTCGTCCTTCATCCATTCAACAAATATTTGTTGAGCACTTACAACATGCCGGGCTCAGTGATAGGCCCTGGGGATACAGTGATGAGCAAAAACATGGGGTCTCTGCCCTCTAGAAAAGGATTGTGGTTGTCTGAGAGCATGTAATGGAAGAGCCTGATCTGGTCATGTAAGGAAAAGCCTTTTCCTAGGCAGTGTGCCTTAGCTGCTATCCGAAGAGCATTCTAATAGAGCTTGTGCAGTAGAGGCCACAGGGCACACTGAAGACCTACAAAAAGGCGAGGGAAGCTGAAATTCCAAGAGTGAACACCTGCAAGATAAGGTTTGCGAGGAAATTGGTTTTGAGAAAGAACCTCATTCTTTGTAGATGCTTTATAAGGAATATGAAATCAACAGCCATCTTTATATTCTGTGTATCTGTTTTAAGGTAATAAACGTTTTTCAGATACTCACGAATCTGAAGATCCTTTAGAATTCATTTTTCCCATATGGTGTTTTAATGCCCTAAATAGTATTCCATTCTGATTGGCCAACTCCTGCTTGAATATAATTAGCCCAGTAGCAGGGCCCCTCTCTTTCTTTCTTCTGTGGCACCAGCTTCATTTTCAGATACCTTTAGTTATTAAAGGATTCTTTCTTGTACAGAGCCAAAGTTTTGGTTTCTACTCATTGATTGCAGTTCTCTAAGGTAAAATGAACAAGTCCAGTTTGTTTTTAGAATCTTTCATGAATATGAAGGGGCTCCTGGATGGCTCAGTTGGTTAAGCGTCTGATTTTGGCTCAGGTCATGATCTCACTGTTGGTGGGTTTGAGCCCTGCATTGGGCTCTGTGCTGACAGCTCAGAGCTTGGAGCCTGCTTCAGATTCTGTGTCTTCCTCTCTCTGTGCCCCTCCCCTGCTTGCACTCTGTCTCTCTCTCAAAAATAAATAAAACATTAAAAACAATCTTTCATGTATGTGAAAGTTACTGATGTATGGCTATAAGTATCTCTTTACAAGACTTTTCCCCCCAATATTTTAAACATTTCAAATATATACAAAAGAAGACAGTATAGTAGAATGAAACTCTCTTCCTCCCCTACTCTGCATGTACCCATTGCTCATCTTCAACAATTATCAACCCATGTCTCTGTTTGATTGACAGATATTTAATGAATACTTCCTTTGTGCTAAGTGCTGTGCTAGTTTCCCAAGCTCTAGAAAAAGACCTGACATAGGCCTTCAGGAGTTCATTTTTAGTGGAGAAGAAAGTAAGAAAATCAATTAAAATAGTACAGCATGATGCATAAAGTCATCTAATTTTCCAGAGAATTATGTGATTATAAAGAAAAAGTGAAAGAAAGGCACTTTACCCTGCTGATAAATGGTAGAATTGGGAGAGCAAGGGAGAATTAGTATACAAACTTAAGACTCTGGAAACACTTTCAGAAAGTCATGGAAAAAGGGAGCAGGGAAGTCAAAGTTCATCAAACATTAGGAATGTCACTAAAATACAAACGCTCATTGGTGTGTAAAATCTTGTCTATATGTACTTAAGTAGGTATTTTTGGGGAGAGGATTCTTAGCATGAAACCTTCATAGGGTTCTATACCAAATAGGTCCATTGTATACTCTGTATAAGGGAATTGGATTTTGTAGTAGTTAAGTATTTCCTTAATGGTCAGCTCAAACACTCATGAGGGTTAAAAAGCCAAAAGAGACTCAGAGATAGATGTTCATTGAACTCAACTGTAAGTAATCTTTATTATTGCACATAGATAGGAAAGTAAATATTACACTCTTCTTATAGCTTAGAAATCTAGTACTTACATATATATTATATATATATATATATATATATATATATATATATTATATATCTGAAAATAGGAAATAATTGGTTTTATTAGTATATCTAGAGGTCAGGGATTCAGTATCTGGAGAGATAAATATCATACCCCAAGTAAAAATGCTGCCTTTTTCTCTAGACATCTTTAGGGTCCTCGCTTAATCCAGTTTGAGCTGCATGATGTGTGGAACACAGGAAAGAGTTAAGTGTTAAGTTATGTCCAAATCTATTCTTACCTGTTGTGCCTTACCAAAGATGTATCATTAATGTTGATCTTGCTTGCTACTTATCTAGATATGTCCTGCCTATAATTTTAGACCTGTATAATGCATTTCAGTACAACCACATTAGAACATAAGTATGTATGTGCACACACAACTAATGCAGAAGTGCAGTTTCCTTTTCTAGCTTTTCTGACTGAGGAAACAGGTACTGTTTACAGTATATACTAGACAAACTGGAAGCACATGCTTCCTACTCTCTAATCTTTGCAGTCACTCTTTCACTTTGTACTTGCTTGCATCTATGCTATGTGTGTCTCTGGCTTTTTTCTTTCCTTATGTTCTGGGATAGAAGTGTGACAAAAAGCTGTAGCTTTTTTTAATTCATTCATAATGTTATTTGCTTGAAGACTGTAGTTGATTATTTGATCACCCTTTTATGTACGATTTGCTTATTCTATTTACTATTCAAGAATTATATATATAGTCAAGTCTGGCAAAAACGATTAGCTCTGATTAAGTTTTATAAAATATGCTGGAGATTTCATTGATACATAGCTTTGTGGTGCATTTTGTTCATGCATATGAACATTTGTTATGTTTGAGTGTTCCTGAAATGGAATTATTTGAAAATTTGTGTAAATTATCTTTAAAAATGAAATAAAATGACAAGGTTTATCCTTTCAAATTGATAGGATTTAACTGTTATTAAAATCGTATTATTCTCCATAAAGTGAACTTACAGTTATTTGTGTTTCAATTATATAATTTAAGTAAGTCATATCTCCCTTTAGACATGTCCCAGCTTATTGAACATTTTTATGTGATTTCCATAGTGAGCATATGGATAAGATAGGTGGGCTACATAAATTATCTGGGATAGATTTTATGAATAGTCTTGGAAATCAATCTCAGAATTTGGTGTCACTATTATTATTTTTAATGCTCTGTTTGTAGTATAGCATACTGACAGTATAGTAGGTAAAATACACAGTTTTAGCCCTCAAAGAGTTTACATTCTAATGAGGAAGAAAGACTAATGTATAAATAACTTGACTAGAATACATGATGTAAAAGAGGCAAAAATAAAACCTTGAAAAAAAAAGATTATTTCATATTAGGCATTTCTTTTTTTTTTAATTTTTTTTTTTTAACATTTATTTACTTTTGAGACAGAGACAGAGCATGAACAGGGGAGGGGCAGAGAGAGAGGGAGACACAGAATCTGAAACAGGCTCCAGGCTCCGAGCTGTCAGCACAGAGCCCGACACGGGGCTCGAACTCACGGACTGTGAGATCATGACCTGAGCCGAAGTCCGACGCTTAACCGACCAAGCCACCCAGGCGCCCCTCATATTAGGTGTTTCTTAAAGGATGTGATGCTTGAGTTAGGCTTAAGTAACTGGTAGAAAATTGGCATGGGGAGATTTGGGAAAAGGCCATTTCAGACTCAATACATAACATGAAAAAGGGAGAGTAGTAGCCAAGTGTATCATTGAAGAGTCCCTAGTGGTCCTGCATAAGAACAATTGGGGAGCACATGGCTATTAGACTAGGAAAATTGGTGGGGCTCCTGGGTGGCTCAGCCGGTTGAGTACCTGATCCTTGATTTCTGCTCAGGTCATTATCCTAGGTCATGGGATAGCCCTGAATTGGCTTCCACGCTGAGTATGGATCTTGCTTGGGATTCTCTCTCTCTCTCTCTCTCTCTCTCTCTCTCTCTCTCTCTCTCTCTCTCTCTCTGACTCTGACTCCCTCTCCCTCTTTCCCTCCCTCTGCCTCTTTCCCCTACTCATGTGCTGTCTCTTGCTCTCTGAAAAATTGGGTTTGACTCTCTTATAAGGATGTGTAGATCTTATTTGTTAGGCAATAGACAACCCTTGAAGATTATAGAAATCTCTTATGGATCAGAACTGAACATGTCTTGTGATTTATTTATAACTCTTGTTTAGTAGATATTACAAGCCTCATTTTAAATAAGAGAAGTAATGAGGCCCAGAGGAGTTAAGTGACTTTCCCAAGGTCTCATGATGAGTAATTGTCAGAGCTAGGATTCAAACCAAATGTTCTTTTGAATCTGCATGCTTCCTCTCTTTTAAGTGGAAGAATGAGACAATCAGGCTAAATCTTAAGAATGCTATTATCAAAGCAGTTGGTTTCTTGGATTAAGGAGTAATATACAGGCATAGTGGCTGGTTCAGATAAGTGGTAATATGAAATACGAATTTGGGTTTGTAACAATAGGAGTGAAAAGGAGAGTTTTGTATGAGATTTAGTGGCCTGGATAATTAAGAATGCATGCATTTAGGAGGTGCTATACGTTGCCTGTGAGAAATGGTGAAAAATAAAATGAGAGAGCCAAAGAGTATATAATTATATAAGTCAAAACAAGAAAGTTTTAAAGGTGGGATAATAAACATTATTAAATACTATGTAGATTTGAAGGTATATGAAGAGCAAGTACATGTCATTTGGTGTTAGGTGATACTGGAGACTCTTTTGAGGGTGACTTTAGCAGATTGGTATGATTAGAAACTAAATTATGAGGGATTGAGGTGCGAGTTTGAAGACAAGGAAGAAGTCCATGATACAGACTCTTTTGAAAATAGGGGAGAAAGTGGAAACGATAGCTCAAAGATAAGGCAAATAATTTGAATGGTTGAGGGAAATGGATGAATTTGTCAAAGCTACCAAGGCATTGGTCATAAAGAAGGGGTTGAGGATTTTAGAGAGGGAATAGTTGGTGGTTCATGGTCTTAAAAGAGAGGGGAGGATTTGACACAGGTGTATGGGCTAACCTTTGAGAGAAAGAAAAGAGCTCTTATGAATTGGGAGGGAGAGAAAATATGATTTTTCTACATATAAATGAGTTACCTACTTATAATTTAGAGGAGGAGCTTCGTGGCTCATGTTGAAAGATCTATAGAAAGTTTATTGAAGGAAAGCAGGGTCATTTGTTAAGAGTTAGGTGGTGAGAACTTTGAAAAACAGGAGAAGATCTGGAGCAACTGGTATGCTCAAAGAGTAAAACAGAATGAGTCTTCCCCACAGCAAGAATTTCCAGCCAAGAATCAGACCATACATTTTTATTGGCACCAACTCTCATCTGTCCTTCCACCCCGCCCCGCCCCCCCCACCCCCCACTAGTGTCAATAGTCTGGGGATCCTAAAGGAGAGGTTATGTGATCAATTTGCTCAATGTTAGGAATTGGCAGGTGGGCAATGGAAAGTGAGTGAGGGTTTCTGGGTTGGCAATTAGAGCATAATTGACATTTTAAATCTTTATTTCATAGACTGATGTATGAAAGCCTTTGATATTTGATACAAACGTATATTCTTAATAGTGATTGAATAGGTAAAACATTATTACCACATCTAACCTTCAAAACTTTATTCTTCCCATCTTACCTTATCCCCGTTACTTTCTGCTTCAGTTGAACTCAAATATGGAAGCATCTTGGTGTGGTGGAGCCAGTCCTTCATTTAGGAGACACCTATTTTGAAGGAATGACACCACAAGTGACAGAAGGAAAAGCCAAACTGAGGTTTATGAAAATGTAAAATGTTTGTGCTTCAAAGGACAGTATCAAGAAAGTGAGCAAATGACCCATTGAGTGGGAGAAAATATTGGCAAATTATATTTCTGGTAAGGGACTTGTACCCATAATATATTAAAAACTCCTACAGCTCAACAATAAATGACAACACACATTAAAAATGGGCAAAATAGCTGAATAAATATTTCTATAAAGAAGATAATTGAATGGTCAATAATACCATGAAAAGATGCTCATTATCAGGGATAACAGTATTGGTCCTCTGATCTATGATCGTGGGCTGTCTTTCCATTTATTTCTTTGTATCTTTCAACAGTATTTTGAAGTTATCAGAGGGCAAGTTCTCTACTTCTTTTGTCAAATTTACTCCTAAATATTTGATTCTTTTTGATGCATTTTAAATGGAGTTTTTTTTTTCTTACTTTCATTTCTGGATTGTTCATTGCTAGTATATAGAAATTCAGTTGACTTTTGTATATTGAAATTGTATCTTGCAAACTTGCTGAACTCACTGATTAGTTGTAATAATTTTTGGTGGATTCCTTAGTGAATTTCTTTATATAAGATTTTATTTGCAAAGGGATAGTTTTACTTTTTCCTTTCCCTTCTGGATACCTTTTATTTGTTTGTTTGTTTGCTGATTTATTATCTATCTATCTACCTATTTATTTATTTTTGCCAACCGTTCTGACTAGAATCTCCAATACAATATTCAATAGTAGTGTCGAGAATGAATATCCTTTTATTATTCCTGATTTTAGGGGAAAATCTTTTAGTCTTTTACCATTATGTGTGATGCTAGCTAGCTGTGGGTTTTTCCTGGATTCTATCAGGTTGAGGAAATTCCCTTCTATTCTTAGTTTCTTGAATGTTTTACATTTTGATCAAACCTGGAGGGCAGGTTTGTGCAGCTAAGGAACAGCTCAGAGAAGGATCAGTCTCTGGGTAACTGGAGGATCAAGAGGCAGGTCGTGGAGGGTGAGGAGATCGCCTACAAGTTTATGCCCAAGTACCTGCTGTGCAGGAGTGGCCTGCTTTCCCTCCCTTGCCTCCTCATGTGGAGGAGCCAGAACAGCTGGAGGGAGCATAGACGAGAGCTCCTGGACCATCCTGGTCAATGCTGACAGGGAGGAAGTGCCCATGAGAACTGTGAAGCAGTCCTCAATGGTGCCTGAGATGGAGAATTGGGAGGAGGGCACAAAGGAGGGAGTGGAGTTTGGCAAGGAGGATCTTTTCCATCAACAGGGGGACCAAGGACCACCTCGTGAGGCTGCCTAGTGATGTGAAGGGAACTCACCCCATTAGAGGTCTTTCTTTATGAAAACTATTTATATATATATATATATAAAATTCTTGTCAAGTGCTTTTTTTTTTAATCTATTGAGATGATCATGTCGTTTTTCTCCTTTATTTTATTGAATGAACCAATAATTGATTTCATTGTTAGACCCACTTTGTATTCCTCAGATAAATCCTGTTTAGTCATGTCTCTTTTCATATGTTTTTGGATTTGGTTTGTTAGTATTTTGTTTAGGTTTTTTGCATGTTTATATTTATAAGGGATATTGGCCTATAGATTTTTTTTTTAAAGTTTGTTTATTTTTAGTTCTCTACATCCAACGTGGGGCATTGAACTCACTACCCCGAGATGGAGAGTTGCATGCTCTTCCTACTGAGTCAGCCAGCGGCCCCTGGGCTACAGATTTCTTGAGATATCTTTTGTCTAGTCTTAGTGTCAAGATAGTACTACCTACCCTCAGAGAAATGAGTTGGGGAGTGTTTTGTCCTATTCTGTTTTGAGAAGGGTTTGTGAAAATTTAATCTTAATTCTTTTAAATGGTAGAATTCACCAGTGAATGTAAATCCTGGGCTTTTATTGATGGGAAAAATCAATTTATTTATTAAAAATTCAATGAATTTACTTTTATAGGTCCATTCAGATGTTTTATGTCTTCTTGAATTTCAGTAATTGAGGCTCTTTTGGGCTTGTTCATTTTATAAGATTATCTAATTTGTAGGCATATATTTGTTAACAGTATTTCCTTATATCCTTTGTAGTTCTGTAAGATCAGTAATGGTTTTCCCTCTTGTCTCTTTTCATTCTTGATCAGTCTAGCTAAAGGTTTGATAATTTTGTTGATCTTTTCAAAGAACCAACTTTTGGTTTTGTTAATTTTCTCTATTGTTTTTCCATACTCTATTTTATTAGTTTCTGCTCTCATCTTTATTATTCCACTTCTTCTGCTTGGATTTAGTGTGCTTCTCTTTCTCTAGTTTATTAAGGATGTTTATTAAGATTTTTTAAATTTTAGGCATTTACAGCCATAAGTTTTCTTATGAGCACTTCTCTAGCTGTATCCCATAAGTTTTGGTATGTTGTGTTTTCATTTTTATTCAACTCATAGTATTTTCTAACTTCTCTTTTGATTTCTTTTTTGACCTACTGGTTATTTAGAAGTGTGTTGTTTAAATTCCCAAATTTCCTTCCATTGTTGATTTCTCATTTAATTTTATTGCAGTTGGAGAACATGCTTTGTATGATTTCAGTCCTTTTAAATTTACTGAGGCTTGTTTTTAATGGCCTAACATATGGTCTATCCCAGAGAATGTTCTGTGCATGCTTGAGAAGAATGTCTGTGCTGCTGTTGTTGGGTGTAGTGTTCGGTTGATGTCTCTTGAGGTTAGTTTGTGTATAGTGTTGTTCAAGTCCTCTGTTTCTTTTTTGATATTCTGTGAATTTTCCTAGTTGTTTCTTTCAATAATTATATTGAAAGTGAGGTACTAAAGTTTTCAGCCATTATTGTAGAAGTATGTATTTCTCCCTTCAATTCTGTCATCTTTTGCTTCATGTAGTTGAGGATGGTCTTATTTTGTGCATGTTTGATTATAATTATTATGTCTTCTTGAGAAATTGACATTTTTATCCTTATAAAATGTCCTTCTTTGACTTTATAATTTTTCTCTTACTGTCTGTTTTGTCTGATAGTCATCCACATCTTTTTGGTTATGATGGTATAGTATATATATATTTTACCATTCTTTTACTTTCAACCTGTTGTGTCTTTTAAAATAAAGTATGTCTTATGGATAGCATATAGTTAGATAATGTTTTCTTATTGATTCTGCCAATCTGTAACTTTTGGTTTTAGTGTTTAGTCCATTAACCTTTAGTGTAATTACTGATCAGATGGGATTAATATCTACCATTTTTCTGAATGTATTATATATGTTTTATTTCTTTTTTTGGTTTTCTGTTATTCTATTACTTCCTTCTTTTGTGTTAAATATCTATTTTCTAGTATACCACTTTAATTCCCTTGTTTTCTTTTACTATACTTTAGGTTTTCAGTTGTCATATGCATATATTCTCACTTATGCACTTAGAGATTGCAGCAGCACTTTGAGCTTGAATTTCCTATATGGTTTACATAGGGAAAAATACCAAGGAGCTGGCCAGTCAAGTGGTCAAGAAATTTGTCTGAGAATTTTTTCTTGGGGAACAATTATATTTTCTTATATAGTTCAAATCCTCTGTTACTCAGATTTGCAGCAGGGCATCTGTTCTCTCTCATCCTTCCTCTTTGGTTTCCTCCCTACCTATGTCCCTCTTTCTAATTCATTCAACAAACATATTTTGAATGTATGTACTCTACCAGGGCCTTTGGATTTAGTAATGTATAAAACAGATGGTCTCTTCCCTAATATTAGAGTCTAAAGTAGATTTCACTAACTCAGATTCTTTCAGGAACATTGGAATATCTGAGAATACACAGTAGGGAGGGCATCGTGCAATCTGTAGCCAATTCCAAGGATATTCCCATTCAAATTAAGACAAGAGATCTGCAGGTTATGGATGCTCTCTCTTTTAATACAAAATTCTCTGTAGTAGGAATTGTTGCATATTCTTTACCCAACTATCAGTTGTCAGTTCCATTTTTAGGTTTATACAGTTTAGTTTACCCAATCAATCTTGAAAACATGCCCTATTAACTGATGTGCCTTAGGTTTTGAGTATTTTCAGCTGTTTCATTCATGATTTAATAAAGTCATACCAGCCCTTACAACTTATTAGACTTCATAATGTTTTATATAACAGATATGGATTATACAGGATAGAGTCTTATTAAAAAATAATTTTAAAAAGTATAGATCTCTTTAAGCCTTATTCCCAGCTTCCAGTGTTCTTTGTAGTTTTAGAGACAGATTGTGGTATCTTTTATAAAGTTTTTGTTTTGTTTTTTTTTTCTTTTTATTCAAAAGAAAGAGGGATAACAGATAAACTTTTATATTCATTTTATTTTATTTAATCTGAAGTTTATGTATTTGAACAATATTATTTCCATCAAAAGGTTGGATATAAATTGTTTTGGCAATGAACTCTGCCTCCATGATACATGATATATATTTTAGCAACTTACCTGATGTGAATATACCACATGTTCAAATAATTAATCAAGGAGAATAGAGGAATTTTACTTTTCCAGTGATGATGATGATAGTTTTTCCTACATTATGTGGCTCTGAATAAGACACTATTGGGAGGTTGGAGCTATGAGAGAAGAGACTTAGGTTTTGTAGGAAGAAGAGGTTTGTTCATTATACCATCAACAAGGTCTGGTGCTAAAGAAGACTATGCCTAGCAAACAAAAACTTTTTGGGGGGGTCGCTTATTTTCACAGAATTTGTGTTTGATAACAAGCCTGATGTATTTTCCCATCAAGGAATGTATTATGGTCAAATCATTTGATCATTAATCTCTGCAAATGACTAACTTGGTTAACTTTTAATGTGATGTTTGCCACGACCATCCTAAAATTCTTTGCCAAAAAGGTATAAAGTAAACGTATTTCACTGTTTCTATTCTATTTGCAATTAGTTGGCTTCATGCAAACCTCATCATTGAAATATTTTTTAGCTGGGAAAATTATGTTATATTTATATGAAAAGGGAAATTTTTTTTTTACCTCCTTCCACCGAGTTGAATAGAAATTGCATCTGAAGCTATATAAAAAATAAAGTTAAAGCAGTCACTACACTGGCCTAAACTGGTGGACAGATCTTCCGAGTACAGAATGTCTGCATTAGAAGTATAGTATTTTATCATTCTTTTTTCCCTTTCCACCTTAAATCTGTGTGTGTTCTTTTTTTCCAACAATTTTACTGTGCATTCTCCATCCATTAAAATGTTTGGTGGAAATTCTGTACTCTAGGGAGCATTGTTAGTTGATAATAACTTTCCACAATTATTTTTTGTGATATAAGTGAGAACATGGGTGCCATGACGTTGTGTTTTAGAAATTCTTAGAACTTCCCCCTGAAAAGATGTGACTCTAACCTTTAAGATGATACTGTATTTCAACAAGGTATGCAGTGTGACTGTAAAAGGAGAGTCAAGCAGCCCTGAAAGCTCCAGTCTTCAGAGACCAGTCAGAAGTCAAAAGACCTATGGGCTATGTTTTAGCTAATTCTAAAAGAGGGTAATTGCAGAAAGTAATATAAGTTTGCATGGAATAATCACTAAATTCTTTAACTTGCTGCGACTACAGCCCCAAACATCTGTTTAGGTGACTCCTTGCTACCTTACAAATCATTCTTAAACATAGTGGCTTAAAATATTTATTTTGCTCAGGAGTCTGTGATTTGGAAAGGTTCATTTGGCATAGTGTGTCTTTGGTACACTTTGTGTCAGTTGTGTGGTTCAAAAGGAGGGGCTAGAATCATCTGAAGGCTTGCCCAAGCCCACGTTTGGTGGTGCAGGCTGGCTGAGATAACAAGTGGGGGTCTTGGTCAGAGCACTGACATGTGGCCTTTCCTTGTTGCCTGGGTTTCCTCACAGTATGGTAGCTGGGTTATAAGGGAGAGGTGGGAAGAGAGAGACAGAGAGGAAAAAGGGGGGGTTGGAGAAACAGAGACAGGATGAGCCTATGTCTATATTGCCTTTTATAACTTTCAGAAGTCACATGGTATTATTTCCAAGACATTTTGTTCCTTGATACAAAGCCCTACTCAATTTAAGCTGGAAGGGATATTATCTCTGTTTCTGGGTGCATGACTGGCAAGGTCCTGGAAGGTCATGTAGGATTGGAAATATTGCTGTGGCCATTTATAAAAAAAATACAGTCTGCCACAACAGTTTGCCTGATTACCTGTGTTCTCTTATCTCTGGCCTCAGAGTAAGTGATTGGGATGAGTGAGGTACCAACATTCACTAGTTAAGTGTAGAAGGTAGAATATCAGGATACAGATTGAAATACTTGTCTGTGTTCCTTTACACTTTATTTGTGATTTTATTTCTTTCTGGAATTCTGCCTTTGTTTGTCCTTAGGAGGCAGAGCTAAAATTGTGAAAAACAGGATTTTATGTTATGCCACCTTTATTGAAAGGTGCTGTGATGTATTGCATCTGAATGACCAGTGTTCACATTTCAGTTCCCTTACTTTCTGTGTGACATTGGGACAGTTACTTAGCTTCTCTGAGGTCACACATTTACAAAGTTAATGTGATGATACTTTTCATAGAGAGTTCGTTTGTAAAATAGAGATATGATATGTAAAGGGACAGCTCAGTGACTGGGAGGTCCTGGGGTCGTAGCTCTTTTCATTAGGCAGGTTGATGAAAATGTGTGATTTAGGATGTTAAATTGATTGTGACCAGAATGATAGATTAAAAAACCAGTTTGGGATATGTAGATATTTTGAAGCTAGAACCAATGTAGGAGACTGTGACTGGAAGGATTTTGAATAGAGGAAAACCTATGAAGGGATTCAGGAAGAGTATGTCTCCTTTTTGAAAGGTACATCATTCTTTATATGCTGTTTATCAACTTTTCACTGAGATGATGTTTCAAATTTATTAAAATAATTAGCAGTTAGTTAAGGTATTATATTAAATGTCCTAATATTGTAGTTCGAAATGTTGTATATTTAGTGAAAATTGTTACTTTTTTCCTACTTCTGTTTTCATTTATTTATTGAAGTTTATTTATTTATTTTGACAGAGAGAGAAAGAGAGAGCATGAGCCAGGGAAGGGCAGAGAGAGGGAAAGAGAGAATCCCAAACAGGCTCCATGCTATCAGCACAGAGCCTGACGTGGGGCTCAATCCCATAAACCACAGAACATGACCTGAGCTGAAATCAAGAGTTGGACGCTTAACAGACTGAACCACCCAGGTGCCATTTATCTTTCTAGTTGTAAAAGTAATACATATATGTTACAGAAAAGAAGCTGAGGAAATAAATCACCCGTGATCCCATTATCCAGAGGCAGACTGTTAATATTTTGGCATATTTCCTTTCATTAATAAAAATTCTTTTTTCAAGTACAGGCTCCATGCCCAACCTGAGACTTGAACTTATGACCCTGAGATCGAGAGTTGCCTGCTCTACTGACTGAGCCAGCCAGGTGCTCCTCAGTCTTTTTTCTTTGAAATTTTATAGTGTTCCATAGTTAAAAACATAGAATTTATGATTTTATAATCTTCCTTTTTAATTTAATTTTATATCATAACGATTTCCCACAAATCATTAAAATTTCATCTGTCATTTGGATGTATCATTTATTTATTATTTATCATAATTTATTATTTATTTCTGGAATTTTTTCTAAAATGTATATAATGTGATGAATATATTTGTGAATGATTGTTATCATTGTTTTGATTTTTTTCCATAGGATGTATCACTAGAAAAAAAAATTACTGTAGCCAAGGGTATCAATATTTTTAAGATCTTAGTTTATGTGTTAAAATTGCTTTCCAGGGGTACCTGGCTGACTCAGTCCATGGAGCGTACGACTCTTGATCTTGGGGTTGTGGGCTCAAGCCCCATGTTGGGTGTGGAGATTACTTAAAAATAAAATCTTAAAAAAAATTGTTTTCCATAAAGTTTTACCATTTTATATCCCCACTGAAATGAGAATAGCAGCAATGATCATTTTATAAATAAAGTTGGTGAATTTGATAGTTAAAAGATATCATTTGTAAAATTTGCATCTATTCTGTATTTGTTAGAATAAAATTTCCTTTCTAATATTTTGTATTTGTTTTTCATTTTAATTTGCATAGATTTTCTATATAATATGGATACAACGTTTTTATGTTATTTATGTAGGTTTGGAGAAATTTTACCATTCATTTTGTGTTCCTCTAAACAGCTTAAAATTTATTCTTATCATTTCATGCAAAAGACATACTACAGTGAAACTAACCTAAATCATACAGTTATTATTATTTCCATTATTTCCACAGTACTTACTTTTAGTGTTCTTAATTTATATGGTATCTTATTTTTAGAGTGTGCTGTTCATTTAAAGTGGATTTGTATCCATTTACTCTTTTTTTTTTAAAATTACTTTTTGATAAAAGTTCCTCAATTAGAGAGTTTCAGCAACAATGGAAAATTTTTTCATTCGTCCAAAATATATCCATTTAGTCTTTTAAATTATGATTGTCAAACCTCAAATAAGTTTATATTTTGGTTATTGTGAAGGGTTTTTTTTCATAAGTAGTACTATTTTTCCCACAGGCAAATTTTATTAATTCTAATGGAGTGTTTTTGTAGATTGTGGGTGATACCAAAGTTAATCAGATTATGAAAGTTAAGGTTCTTTTCTTTCCGTTTAAAATTTTTTTTCAAGTGTAAATTTACAAAACATATAAAAAAGTATGGAGAGCATTACTGTGTAATCCTCTCCTAGAACTCTCAAATCTGAACCTTTTTGCCATGTTTACTTCCGTTTTTTACTTTCTAATTCTTCAAGAAATAGAATTTTATAGACAGAGAGTAAGGTCTCTGTCTTTCTCTGGTGCTAATTCCTAATTCCTCTCCTTTCCCAGGTCTCAGAGATCACAGGTATTCTGAATTGGGTGTTTCCATTGTCCTCCTTGTTTTTATGCTTTTATTTAATACATACGCATTTATGACAAAATCTTATGTAAATGATATACTATCCTTTTTCATCTTACTCTTTTTTGCCCAAATTTTGTTTTTAAACTCATGTTGGTTGATAGATGTTGCTGTAGTTCAGTCACTCTCGGAATGTGGTCCTCAACCAGCAACTTCAGCATCATTTGGGAACTTGTTAGAAATACAAAATACTATGAACTGGGTGGCTTAAACAACAGAAATTCATTTTCTCGCAGTTCTCGGGGCTGGAGATCCAAGATCAAGGTGTCAGTAGATTTACTTTGTTCTGAAGTCTCCTTGGCTTGTGGATGATCACCTTTGTGCTGGCTACCTTATATGTTGTCTCCTCACACGGTATGTGGACATCTCTCGTGTCTCTCCATGTGTCCAAATTCCCTCTTCTTATAAGGGCATTAGTTATTACATTAGGGCCCACCCTTAGGGTTTCATCTTAATCTAATCATGTTTTTAGAGGCCCTGTTTACAAATATGGTCACATTCTGAGGTACTGGAGGAGAAGGCTTCCAGATACGAATTTTGGGGGAACACAATTTCTCCCCATAGCACCACTGCTATAGTTCAGTGATTTTTACGATTGTATTATATTCAATTGTATGATTATACCCCTATTTCTCTCTTTTAATAGACCTTTAGATTATTTTCCATTTCTCCCACTATGTCAGTTCTACTATATCAGTTTATTTTTTGCATAGTTGCTTTTTTTTTGTTTTTATTTATTTTTGATATGGTATCTGTGTAGACTTCAAGTGTCTGATGTCAGTTGAATTAAAACAAACAAAAAGAAAATCATGAATTGTCCTTTGTTTAACGGAAGGCTGCAATCTATAAGCTGTTAATTTTGCTGGCATGTTATTTTGAATGGTGGTGGTTTTGTTTTATGAGACTGGATTTTCCATGTTGTCCAGCACATGTGGTTTTGGATTGTATTTTGAGTTAACGACACAAGCTACTATTTCCATATATGGGTGGGTCTGTCATAATGATACTAAATAAATAAGTTTATTTCTCTCTTTGTAAATAAAAGAGAACAGTGACTCCATCATTGTGTATGTACTGTCTTGGGTTTTCTTGACCTTTTGCAGCTCATTATTATCATCTGGGAATATACTGAATTCCCATTGTTGTTAACTGCGTATGCTGCTAAGAGTAATAGCGTTTATTTGGAAACTATTTGTTAGTGTAATTTCACTGAAAGTTGGGCTTACTTTTTATCAAAAGGTAAAGTTTTGTACCAGGCTAGGGCAACATTTTCTCTTTATGCTGGGTTCCACATGTTAGTTACATAATTTATAATGTTATTCCCTTTATTCAAATTTTATTCCCTTTCTTCTATTGCCACACCCCACCTCATAACTTCTAACAAAGGGATATTATATGTGTCATTGATAGTTTTAAAAATCTACTGGATTCATGGAAGATCCATTGATTACCTGGGTGTAGACGATATAGTCTCCTTGTGTCTTCCACCTTGCCAACCCTTTGGCTATTTTCCAGCTTATTAATTATATCTCCGGTATGAGGACACACTGTACCAAAGAGGAGATAAACACCATCTTTCTAATTGTTGCTAGTTATTCTTTGCTGGCTGAACTTGGTATAGAAAAAGAAATTTTAAGATTTATATTGAAAACTATAAGACATTCATGAAAGAAAATGAAGGAGACGTAAGCAAAGGAAAAGATGTCCCATGTTCATGGGTTGAAAGAATGAATATTGGTAAAATGTCCATACTAACCCAAGTAATACACAGATTCAGTGCAATCCCTGTCAAAATTCCAGTGGTATTTTTCACACAAATAGAACAAACAATCCTAAAATTTGTATGGAACCATAAGATTCAGAATAGCCAAAGAAATTTTGAGAAAGAAACAAAGCTGGAAACATCATGCTCTCTGATTTGAAACTATATTACAAAGCTATAGTAATTAAATCAGTATGGTTTTGGCATAAAAACAGACACATCAATCAATGGAACAGAATAAAGAGCCCAGAAATAAACCCACACATATGTGGTCGATTAATTTAGGTCAGAAGAGCCAAAAATAGATAATGGGTAAAGGGCAGTCTCTTCAATAAATGGTGTTGGGAAAATTAGATGCCCATATGCAGAAAATGAAACTGGACCACTGTCTTACACCGTATACAAAAAGTAACTCAAAATGGATTGAAGACTTAAATGTAAGACCTGAAACTATAAGACTCCTAAAAGAAGACATAGGTGGTAAGCTCCTTGACATATGTATTAGTATTGGTTTTTTGAATCTGATGCCAAAAGCAAAAGCAGTGGAAGCAAAAATAAACAAACAGAACTACGCCAAACTAAAAAGCTTCTCGATAGTGGAGGAAACCATCAACGAAACAAAAAGGCAACCTACTAAATGAGAGAAAATATTTGCAAATTGTATATCTTTTAAGGGGCTAATATTCAAAATATATAAAGAACTACAACTCAATAGCAAAAAACCCCAAACAATCTGGTTAAAAAATGGGCAAAAGATCCGGATAGATATTTTCCTAGAAAAGAATAAAGATAGCCAATGGGTACATAAAAAGATGCTCTACTTACTTCATTAGTTTTAGTCTGGGAAGTGCAAATCACAACCACAAAGAGACCTGTTAGTAAGGCTATAATCAAAAAGACTAGAATAACAAGTGTTGGTGAGGATGTAGAGAAAAGGGAGGATGTGTGCTATTTGTGGGAATGTAAATTGGTGCAGCCACTATGGAAACCAGTATGGAGGTTCACATGTTTGAACTGTGTGGGTCCATTTATACATGGATTTTTTACACTACAGTTCTGTAAATATATTTTCTTTTTCTTACGATTTTCTTTTTTTTTTTAAAATTTTTTTTTCAACTTTTTAATTTATTTTTGGGACAGAGAGAGACAGAGCATGAACGGGGGAGGGGCAGAGAGAGAGGGAGACACAGAATCGGAAACAGGCTCCAGGCTCCGAGCCATCAGCCCAGAGCCTGACGCAGGGCTCGAACTCACGGACCGCGAGATCGTGACCTGGCTGAAGTCGGACGCTTAACCGACTGTGCCACCCAGGCACCCCTTCTTACGATTTTCTTATTAACACTTCCTTGTCTCTTGCTTCGTTGTAAAAATACAGTATATAATACATATAACATACAAAAAAAAATGTGTTACAGTCAAGTAACACACATTATAGGTGAGGCTTCCAGTTACCTATAGTAGGGTACAGTTAAGTGTCGGGAGAGTCAAAAGTTATAGGAAGGATCAGTGCTTCTCACCCCTAGGTTGTTCAAGGGTCAGCTGTACCTTATGATCTAGCAACTCCACTTCTGGAGTTCTCCACTATCCAAGTTCTTCTGGAGTTCTCCACTATCCAAGCAAAACAAAAACACTAACTTGAAAAAAAATATGTATCTCCATGCAATATATATATGCACCCGCATTTTTATTGAATTATTATTTACAATAACCAAGACATGCAAACAACCTAAGTGTCCATTGATGGAAGAATGATGCACACACACATTGTGTGTACGATGGAATATTATTCAGCTGTAAAAAACAAGACTCTTGTCCTTTGCCTCAACATGGATGCATCTCAAGGGTATTACACTAAATAAGTCACACAGAGGAAAAAAAAATACCGTATGATCTCTTACATGTGGAATTTGCTGATCTGTCTATCTGTTTGTCCGCAAACAAAACCAAGCTCATAGGTACAGAGAACATATTGGTGGTTGCCAGAGGCATGGGGAGCCTGAATTTGACTTGTAGTATAGTCTTTGGTCGAGTTCTTACTCTCTTGACATCTCATTTTCTTCTGTTGTAAAATGAAGATAACACCTACTGTGCATTTCTTACTGGGATGGATGTTCAAGGGATTAAATGAAGTAATGTATATGCACTTTAAACATAATAGGCACTCAGTAAATGGTAGCTGGATGCTATTATCATTATAAGCATTATCATCTAGTTATTTCTGTATTTGAACATCACACTTGACTCTACAGGGCATACTATATTAATGGTCGAGGTGACACTTTTCAGGAATTGCTTTCCCAGCTCTGTGATGATTCCATCTCGGAGGATAATTTAATTAGCCCTTGCCTGCTGAGTACCATGGCTGTGGCAGTCAGTAAGAGAAATGTGGTATCCAAAGAGCCAGGACTTAGGAGTCAGGCAGATCTTGATCTGTCATTACTCCAGAAGTCACTAGCTGTGCATCTTGGGCAAGATGCTTAACTTTTTTCTTCCATTTTGTCATCAGTAAGAAAAGGTTTATAACACCTACCTTGAAGTCTTATTTTGAATGGGGTTCAGGGAGTGTTGTTATTGTGGGGATTAAATGAGGATATATGTAAAGTAATTGGCCCATAATAGTCACATGTTTATTTATTTTTGAGAGAGAGCACGCAAGTGAGGGGAGGGACAGAAAAAGAGGGAGTCAGAGAATCTGAAGCAAGCTCCTCTCTGTCAGTGCAAAGACCAGTGTGGAGTTCGAACCCACAAACGGTGAGATCATGACATTAGGTCGAAGTCGGTTGCTCAACTGGTGGAGCCATCCAGGTGCCCCTCATAGTAATTTTTGCAGCAAATACTTCACCCATTATAGGGTTTTAGTGTCTGCCTTATCCTTAATGTATGTTGAGATTTCTTCCCTTCTCTATACTTAGAGGCCAACAGGCTAGACCAAGAGGGTAAGTGACTAGCTTGCTTATACTATTGGAAAAGGAATAAGTTAACAAAACAAGTTTATCTAATGGTTCTTAATTCCTTTGCCTAAATATAGATTTATTTTGTGTTTGTGAAAATATCATATATTTTTTACTGTGATTATATATATATATATATATATCATAAAATTTACCATTTTAACCATTTTTAAGTATATAGTTGAACAGCATTAAGTACTTTCTTATTGTACATCCATATTGTTAAGCAACCATAGGCCTGTATTTTAAAGCCTAGTTTTGGTATTGTATTTAAAATTTACTTTATGTGTTTTGTTTGCTTTGCTCACATATTGGTAAGGACTCTTAGTGGTGGACAACAGAATCATTAAAGCTGACTTAAGCAGCAGAGGATTTATTAAGTTGTCATAGTTAGTTTGTAGATTCTTTGAGGGAACAGAAGGAAAAGACTTTGGGCAGAGTTTCCAGGAACAACTCCTGGAACCACACTTTTTATGTGGTTTGCTAAGGGAGCCGTAGCTGACTGATTTCAGAACCAGGTTGCCTCTTTCAAGTTTGGAAGCTAGTGACTGAGGAGTCTTGGCTTTTGCTGCTGTCTTGTCCATCATCATTGCTGGATGGACTGACATGCCCGTGCTTAGTTGCCTCCTCTCCTTGTTTTCGTTATCTTTCTGGTCTCCTAAGAGTGTCCCTGCTGGGGAAACTAAGGCACATGCAGATCTCTTAATTTCAAGGGAGTCTAGGAAAAGGACCCTTTAGCTTTCTGGCCACTATTGTGTTGTAAGACATACTAGAATGGGGTTGCATGAGTGTTAAAAATAAATCTGCTGTATCTGCCATAGCTCTTTCAAAAAGGAAAAGGCTAGGGGACATAATAACTTTGTACCTTTGTTTTCTTAAAATAAATTAGACTTGCAGGACAGGAAGTAAAAATGTCAATCCAGCAATGTTGATACAGGATAAGTTCTTTTTTTTAATTTTTTTTTAAATGTTTTATTTATTTCTGAGACAGAGAGAGACAGAGCATGAACAGGGGAGGGGCACAGAGAGAGGGAGACACAGAATCCGAAGCAGGCTCCAGGCTCTGAGCTGTCAGCACAGAGCTCGACGTGGGGCTCGAACTCACGGACCATGAGATCATGACCTGAGCCGAAGTTGGATGCTTAACCAATTGAGCCACCCAGGTGCCCCATATACAGGATAAATTCTGTATTACAAAAAAAAAATATTTTGGGGGTGAAGCCCAATTTTTAAAGCATTGTAAAACTCCAAATGGACTCTGTGTTTATCTAGCTGATAGTAATAAATAAATTTCTTGGTTTTTGTGTGTGTGTGTGTGTGTGTGTTTTTTGAGAATGTTATGTCACTCCGTCTTTTTTAACTTCATGCTTTGGCATTAGAGTCTATGGGTATAATGATAACATTCCTTCTAGCCTACTGTGTTTGCTTATTTTTGCCAATGGAAAAAAAAGTGCTCTAAATTTTAGACCAGTGCTCTAAATCCTATGGAGCATCAGCTCTCAAACTTGACTGATCACCAGAATTCCTTGGGAACTTAAGTAATTAACAAAAACGAGAACAATGAGGAAAAAATGATGTCTTTAGGTATTTTAGACACATAGAAACAGAATTTGTGTGCATGTGTGTGTATGTGTCTAGAGTATATGTGGAATCTGTATTTAATTTTTTAAATTCTTATAGCAGGAATTCATATTTTGGGACTCATGGGGAACTCTCTGAAATTATGTATAATATTTTATATACAATCACACCTTTCTGGAGGAGATTTGTAGTTTTTATCAGAATTCCAGATGGTCTTGGGCCCTGGTAAAATGTTATTAACAGCTGGCCATGGCCAAAGGCTTGTATAGATATGTGGGTCAGAGAAGATTGTTGAGCTGGAGAGGTCAGGATGGATTCCTTCAGTTAATTAAGCTCGCCTGTGGACATAGGGCTGTTAGGACTGAGCACTGGGCAGAACTTGGCGGGGTGGTGATCGTGCTCTTTCATTGGTGGGCGCAGAACAGGGGAGCTGTAACTGGGAACTGGCCCGAAGCACTAATAGACCAGGGTCATTAGAATGTCTGACCTGTAATTGGACAGTGAGAATCTAGTCTAGACAAAGTCAAAGTTTGGATCAGATGGAGCGGGCCAGATTTGAAGTCTAGGTAGACAGGCCAAGCTCACTTATGAGTAAGAAGGTTTAGACAGTGGCACACTGGCATTCAGGCAAGGCCTAAAGGAATGGGCTGACAATGCAATTTTAAGCTTCTCATGGTGAGTTTTCCCAAAGAGACTGGGGTCAACATCTACCTAACAAGAATGCTATATGAAGAGTTCTTGCATTTGGTGGAAGGGTTATCCATGATCCCTACCAACTCTAGAATTCTGTGATTTCAAATTCAGTAATTCCTTTTCCAACAAATAGGGTGCACTCTACTAATTTATGTCCATGTCAGAAATTCATCCCTGGAGCCACAACTGTTGTGTTCTAGAATTTGGTATGTGTTCTAGATTATCACAAATTTACTCCCTAGAAGACTGATGATACTTCAGGCCTTCTCAACCTGAGCCCTTTTCCCTGTTCTGCCTGCTGGTGTTGATTGGACCCTTTGGGTCCTGAGATAATGGTCAGGTGGTCCTGTAAAAGATTTGTTCTTGAACCAGTGCTTCTGCCTTCTCTTTCCTGTTTGCTACTGTTGCAGCTCAGAGGAGACTAGAATTCCTCATGCCCCTTTTGTTCTTAGCCTGACTTATTAAAAGGAGTCCTATCCACAGAGGATGTTCTGGTTTATGTATGTGTTGAAATAACATCTTAGGAAGGGATCTCCTGGAGAAGTTTTCTAGAAAAAGTTGAGAATGCATTTATCTTTATCTAATTGATCATTTCCTGTAATGGCTGTCCTTACAGGCCTTTTTGTTTTTTGATTAGCTTTTTGTTAATTATTTAATTTCAGCATTCCTGTTTTATAAGAAAACTTTACATATGATGAGTTTAACCAGACATGTGATGAAAGTGTTTCAGCTTCCTGAAAAGTCAGGCACGTGAATACTGGTTTATGTATCAGTTTTGTAGGTTTATAAAATTTCTGATGATTGCTTCTGTGTTCCATTGTTTCTTTTTTCTTTTTCTTTTTTTTTTTTTTTTTTTGTATCTTTTTAAAGTTGTTACTAAGAATTCTGGCTGTCATTATTTTCTACCAGTCAGATATTTGAATTGATTATATTCACAATATAAAAGGATAATGCTAAGTTTGTGGTTTCTTTTTTTCTCTTTTTTCTTTTCTTTTCCTTTTCTTTTCTTTTCTCTCCTTTTCTCTCCTTTTCTCTCCTTTTCTCTCCTTCCCTTCCTTTCCCTTCCCTTCCCTTCCCTTCCCTTCCCTTCCCTTCCCTTCCCTTCCCTTCCCTTCCCTTCCCTTCCCTTCCCTTTTCTTTTCTTTTCTTTTCTTTTCTTTTCTTTTCTTTTCTTTTCTTTTCTTTTCTCTCCTTTTCTTTCCTTTTCTATTTTAATTCCAGGATAGTTAACATACAGTGTTATATTAGTTTCAGGTGTACAATATAGTGATTCAACACTTCCATCCATTACCCCATGCTCATCGTGGCAAGTGCACTGCTTAATCCCCATTACCTATTTCACCAATTCCTCCACCTACCTCCCCTCTGGTAACTATCAATTTGTTCTCTGTAGTTAAGCGTTGTTTCTTGGTTTGTCTCTCCCTTTCTTTTTGTTCCTTTGCCTTTTTGTTTTGTTTCTTAAATTCCACAGATGAGTGAAATCTTACGGTGTTTTTTTTTTCTCTGACTTATTTTGTTTAGTGTTATACTCTCCAGCTGCATCCTTGTCATTTCAAATGGCAAGATTTCATTATTACTATTATTTTTTAATGTTTTTATTTATTTTTGAGACAGAGAGAGACAGAGTATGAGCAGGGGAGGGGCAGAGAGAGAGGGAGACAGGATCTGAAGCAGGTTCCAGGCTCTCAGCTGTCAGCACAGATCCCGACGTGGGGCTCGAACTCACGGACTGTGAGATCATGACCTGAGCTGCAGTCGGACGCTTCACCGACTGAGCCACTCAGGCACCCCAAGATTTCATTATTTTTTATGGCTCAATAATATTCTATTGTGTATAAATTCCACATCTTTTTTATCCGTTCATCTATTGATAGATACTTGGGCTGCTTTCATAATATGCCTATTGTAACTAATGCTGCTGTAAACATAGGCGTGCATGTATCCCTTTGAATTCATGTTTTTGTATTTTTGGGTAAATACCCAGTAGTGTAGTGACTGGATCTTAGGCCTGCCCTATTTCTAACTTTTTGAGGAACCTCCATACTGTTTTCCACAGTGGCTGCACCAGTTTGCATTCTCACCAATAATGCCAAGAGTGTTCCTTTTTCTCCACATCCTCACCAACACTTGTTTTTTTTGTGTGTTTTTGATTTTAGCTATTCTGAGAGGTATGAGGTAATACCTCATTGTGGTTTTGATTTTCATTTCCCTGATAATGAATAATGTTGAGCATCTTTTCACGTGTTTGTTGGCGATCTGGGTGTCATCTTTGGAGAAATGTCTGTTCATGTCTTCTGCCCATTTTTAATTTGATTATTCGATTTTTTGGGTGTTGACTTCTATAAGTTCTTTAGATATCTTAGATGAGTCATTTGCAAATATCTTCTCCCATTCCATAGATTGCCTTTTAGTTTTGTTAATTGTTTCCTCCTCTGTACAAAAGCTTGTTGTTTTGATGTGTTCCCAATAGTTTACTTTGCTTTGGTTTCCCTTGCCTCAGGAGACATATCTAGAAAAATGTTGCTACAGTCAATGTCAGAGACATTACTGTCTGTGTTCTTCTTTAGGATTTTTATGGTTTCAGGTCTCACATTTAGGTCTTTAATTCATTTTGAGTTTATTTTTGTTTGGTATAAGGAAGTGGTCCAGTTTCATTCTTTTGCATGTAACTGACTAGTTTTCCCAACACCATTTGTTGAAGAGGCTGTCCTTTTCCCACTGGATATTCTTTCCTGATTTGTGAGAGATTAATTGACCATATAATTGTGGATTTATCTGGGCTTTCTCTTCTGTTCCATTGATCAATGTGTTTATTTTGTGCCAGTGCCATACTGTTTTGATTACTATAGCTTTGAAATATAACTTGAAATATGGACTTGTGATACCTCCAGCTTTGCTTTTCTTTTTCAAAATTTCCCTGGCTATTTGGTATATAAATTTTAGAATTGTTCTAGTTCTCTGAAAAATGCTGTTAGTATTTTGATAGGGATTGCATTAAACGTGTAGATTGCTTTGGGTGGTATAGACATTTTAAAAATATTTGTTCTTCCAATCCATGAGCATGGAATGTCTTACCATTTCTTTGTATTGTCTTTGGTTTCTTTCATCAATGTTTTATAGTTCTCAGAGTATTGATCTTTCATCTCCTTGGTGAAATTTATTTCTAGGTATCTTACTATTTTTTGGTGCAGTTGTAAATGGGATTATTTCCTTAATTTCTCTTTCTGCTGCTTCATTATTAGTGTATAGAAATGCAACAGATTTCTGCATATTGATTTTGTATCCTGTGACTTTACTGAATTCATTTATCAGTTCTGACATTTTTTTTGGTAGAGTCAGGTTTTCTATATAGAGTATCAGTCATCTGCAAATAGTGACAGTTTTATTCCTTCCTTACCAGTTTGGTTGCCTTTTATTTCTTTTTGTTTTCTGATTGCTGTGGCTAGGACTTCCAATACCATGTTGAATAAAAGTGGAGAGAGTGAACAGTCTTGTCTTTTTCCTGACCTTATTGGGAAGCTCTCCGTTTTTCCCCATTGAGTATGATGTTTGCTATGAGTTTTTCATATATGGCCTTTACTATGTTGCAGTATGTTCCCTCTATACCTACTTTGTTGAGGGTTTTTATTATGAATGGATGTTGTACTTTGTCAAATGCTTTGTCTGAGTCTATTAAAATGGTCATATTGTTTTTATCCTTTGTCTTATTGATGTGATGTTATCATGTTGATTGATTTGCAAATATTGAACTACCCTTGCATCCTCAGACTAAATGTCACTTGATTGTGGTGATGAGGTGTTTTTGTTTGTTTGTTTTATATTGTCGGATTTGGTTTGCTAGTATTTTGTTGAAGATTTTTGCATCCATGTTCATCTGAGATATTAGCCTTTAGTTCTCTTTTTTTTGTGTGATGTCTTTATCTGGTTTTAATAATTAGGGTGATACTAGCTTCTAGAACGAATTTGAAAGTTTTCCTTCTATTTTTTATTTTATTTTATTTTTTTATTTTAGAGAGAATGAGAGTGCAAGCAGGGGAGAGGGGCAGAGCAAGAGAGAAAGAATCTTAAGCAGGCTCCATGCTCAGAGTGGACCCTGGCATGGGGCTTGACCTCACAGCACTGGGATCATGACTTGAGCCAAAATCAAGGTTGTACCCTCAACTGACTGAGCCACACACGTTCCCCTCCTTCTTCTATTTTTTCTGGAATAGATTGATAAGCATAGGTATTAACTCTTCTTTAAATGTTTGGTAGAATTTGCCTGTGAAGCCATCTGGTCTTGGACTTCTGTTTATTGGGAGTGTTTTGAGTAACTGATTTAATCTCCTTGCTAGTTACTGGTCTGTTCAAATTTTCTATTTCTTCCTGTTTCAGTTTTGGTAGGTTATATGTTTCTAGGAATTTATCCATTTCTTCTAGGTTGTCCAATTTGTTGGAATGTAGATTTTCATATTTCATGTTGTTGGTTGTTATTTTTTATTTGTGATTTTGTTTATCTGAGTCCTTTCGCTCTCTCTCTCTCTCTCTGTCTCTCTCTCTCTTCTGGATGAGTCTGGCTAGAGGTTTATCAATTTTGTTTATCTTTTCAAAGAACCAGCTCTTGGTTTCATTTGTCTGTTTTCTTCATTTTTTAACTTTTTATGTAATTTATTTCTGCTATAATCTTTATTATTTCCTTCTTTCTACTGGCTTAGGGTTTGGGTGTTTTTGTTTTATGGTTTTTTTTCCTTTAGGTATAAACTTAGGTTGTTTATTTGAGATTTTTCTTGCTTCTTGATGTAGGCCTATATTGCTATAAACTTCCTTCTTAGAACTGCTTTTACTGCATCCCAAAGGTTTTGGGCCATTGTGTTTTTAATTTTGTTTGTTTCCACATATTTTTGATTTCCTCTTTAACTTCTTGATAGATGCATTCATATATTAGTAGCATGTTATGTAACTCCCATGTATTTGTGGTCTTTCCAGATTTTTTTTCTTGTAGTTGATTTCGAATTTCATAGGATTGTGGTCAGAAAAGATTCATGGTACGACTTCAGTATTTTTGAATTTGTTGAGACTTGCTTTGTGGCCTAATATGTGATTTGTTCTGGAGAATGTTCTATGTGGACTTGAATAGAATATGTATTCTGCTGTTTTAGGATAGAATGTTCTATATATATCTGTTAAATACATCTGGTCCAGTGTGTCATTCAGAGCCATTATTTCCTTGTTGATTTTCTGTTTGGAAGATCTGTCCATTGATATAAGTGGGTGTTAAAGTCCCCTACTATTATTACCTTGCTATTGATTAGTTCCTTTATGTTTGTTATTAACTGTTTTATGTATTTGGGTGCTTTCATGTTGAGTGTATAAATATTTACAGCTGTTATATCTTCTTGTTGGATTGTCCCCTTATTATATAGTGTCCTTCTTGTCTCTTTTTACAGACTTTGTTTTAAAGTTTATTTTGTCTGATATAACTGTTGCTACTCTCATTTTCTTTTGGCATCTATTTTCATGCTACATGTTTTTCCATCCCCTCACTTTCAATCTGCAGGTGTCTTTAGGTCTGAAATGAGTCTCTTATAGACAGCATATACATAAGCTTGTTTTTCAATTCACTCTGTCACCCTATCCAGTTGAATGTCATACTGTTGTCAGATGTTAGAACCTTCTATATGTTTATGTAGCTAGCATGGGTATTTTAAAGTTCAAAGAATTAAGTAGTGGAATTGTGGTTTTAATGCAAGTTTCTATGCTCTAAATACATATACATATATTATGTATTATATATATATATACACACACACACATATATACATTATATTTATGTATCTACATACACACACACATACACACATATATACATATATTGTAGATTTCTGTTTTCCTCACTCTTAAAATTTGCATTCGTAACATTTCTGGTGGTATGGTTTGCCTTGTGAAGAACCAATAGAGCTGATACTATGTCAGTAAAACTGTCTCATAGGTATGATTCAAACAGTTTTATTAGCAACATATGGGGCATGAAGGAGCCACAGAGGGGAATTTGGAGTGTGAGGGTGCTGGTCTGTCTTTTTTGGCATGTAATTATATCAATCCTCATGCATGGTGTTATTTGTTGCTGCCTAGGGAATATAGAAAAATATCTTCTAATGTGGTGAAAGAAAAAAAATCAGAATAAATTATAATTGTTGAGTTTATAGGGAATTTATAGGGAGTTATAAGGATGTATTTTTTCTCCAACCTAAATTTTGTTTGGTATTTGAAATTTTATTCAGTTAGTCTTTTAAATTAAAACCCAGTTTTTCAATAATTTGAATTTTTGGATCACTGTTATATAATAGATGCCTAACTGAGTTTCATAAATGGGAAGAAATTTGTTTCTTTTTCCCTATTGTGACAATGCATGGTTCTGTTTAATTAGCTTTGCTAAATATTTATTAATTTCCTTTAGAGGTATTTGTAGCATTTAAATGATTACAGTATGCTGATTACTTTGGTAGATGCTACACAGAGGACAATATCAGACACAGCCTGTGGGCTTATGGAGCTTAATTCTATAAAAGCAATCACATGTAGATGATGTTTTAAATAGTCAATGATGGGAATGATAGACACACATGTCAGCAAAGTGGTTACCTCTGGGAGAGAGGGAGGGAAATGGGATCAGGGAGAGGTACACAAGAGCTTCAATTGTAAGATTTTTTTTGTTTTTTTTGTTTTCCCTTCCAGCTAAGATTTATTGATTGTCAGAGATTTTTTAAACCAGAGATTCAGGTTGAGGCAAAGGTAGTAGAATGGTTTGTTTTATCTTTCTTTCCTCTGGTTATTTCTTGGCTTGATCAGTATAGTTTTTTAAAGGTATGTGGGTAAATTGGAAGAGATTGAGGGAAAAGGTTGGGGTTCAGGGGTGGATTCTGGAAACAGCCCTGCAGAAAAGGTATTGATATGCTTTTTAAACTTTATTCTGATTCTGCTCACTACTTTGAGCCTTAGGTTAAATGTAAGTTTTTATATTATTGTCTATTCTGAAATAAGTATAATTTTTATAGATAATTTCTCAGTCATTATGTTGGGAAGTTACTGGGAGGCAAAATTTCTTTACTCTGGTTTTACATTTGGCCCTAAGACTGGTTTCAGAGAGACCTAGTCCTCTGAAATGGGTAATTCTTAAACTGATTAATCCCCAAATGGCTAGTCTGGTTTCTTCTGTATGCTGGTAAAATAATATCAGAAGCCAAGCTGTTCAATATTTAGATTGCGGTGATTAAGAAAGCAGCATGGATTATATGTTTATTTCTAGAGTGTGAGCAAATAGGGTCACACTTCACGTGCTTTTTAAACGCTTGTGACTACTGTCATGTTTTATGACATGATGATTTTATCTAACAGCTATTTCTGTGGAGTTACTTTCTTGCAGAATAGAATGCCAAACCTACCCTTGGAAGTGTGAAGAAAATCTTTACACTCACTCTCCTTTGCAAATCAGGTTGAAAGGTTTGATTGTCCTATGGGAAAAAAGAAGTACAGTTGGATAGTTTTGTTCTACCTGGAAAATAGTTTTATTTTTTCTTGGAGGTGATTTCAGGCATGTAAGAAGAAAAAATAATTAGTACTTACAGTCTTTACTTAGAGAAAGTGAATTCTGCTAAATGAAGTATACATAAAAAGTAATAATCTTAAATTTATCATTTACTTAAGCCTTTCTTCCCTAGCACATTTTTAAAGTTTTTTTTTTTTTTTTTAATGTTTATTTATTTTTTAGAGAGAGAGGGAGAGAGAGAGTGACAGAGCATGAGCAGGGGAAGGGACAGAGAGAGAGAGGGAGACACAGAATCCAAAGTAGGCTCCAGGCTCTGAGCTGTCAGCACAGAGCCTGACGCAGGGCTCGAACTCAAGAGCTGTGAGAACATGACCTGAACCGAAGTCTGACGCTTAACTGACTGAGCCACCCAGGTGCTCACCGTACTGAATTTTGTTTAATTTTTTTTAACGTTTATTCATTTTTGAGAGACAGAGACAGAGTATGAGCGGGGAAAGGGCAGAGAGAGAGGGAGACACAGAATCTGAAGCAGGCTCCAGGCTTGGAGGTGTCAGCACAGAGCCCGACGCGGTGCTCAACTCACGAACTGCGAGATCATCACCTGAGCCCAAGTCGGACGCTCAACATGCTGAGCCACCCAGGCGCCCTCACCGTACTGAATTTTTGAAAGAACATCTATGAAATGTATTTTATCTGATTTGAATTTAATGTTGTTATTTTTTTCTTGGGTAAAATACCTTATGAACAAGGTAGAAGTCCTACCTTGATTGATGGTCATGATTTAAAACAATTGAAATTTACAGTTAAGTGTATCCATTTTAGTTCAGAGAATAATTGAAATAATACAGTGGTATTATAGTATTTAAATTTTGTTAAGTGTATGGATTAATTAAAATAATCCATCTGTACTATAAAATAATGACTAATGGATTGTTGCCTTATATTTGTGAACCTCTGTGTATGTGTATAGCTATAATTCTTTGCATATGTAATTATATTTCTTACATATGCTGTTTCATTTTATCATCACAACAGATTTGGAAGTAGATGGGGTAGGTAAGATTTTCTTACTAAATGAGGAAAACTGAGTAGTGTAGTGTAGGAATAAACGTTTTTTTCATGGGTAGGGCTGTGCTAAAGTACGGTCCCTGACTTCTGATTTAGTGCTCTTTCCTACTGACCGTAGTCAAAATAAAAGAAATTTGTATTTTTATGATGTACTCATTCTTTTTTTGGTCATTTGCTTTGGTGTGTTTCATTAGAATCTTTCTATTGCTTAGAAAGCAAAAAAATTATTCAATTCTATAAAGTAAGTTTGTTGTAATTACTACTTTTGACTACAGGTTAGGGGATGAGAAAGATAAAACTTGACCCGGATGACATTTTTTTGTCTGTAGTTATTAATTTGGTGTATCATTGTATTATGCAAAAAGAGGTAAGAATTAACTTGATATCATCCAAAGTTTTGAAATTAGGAAAGAATCTTGGTTGTTGAAATTACAAGCAAATCAGTGTTTCTTATTCTCTTCTTCGTTTTTTTTTTTTTTTAAATTAAAAACAATTATTTCTTGACATGTAATTGATATGTTTTAGCTTCAGGTATACAACATAATATTTGTTTTTTTTGTTTTTTTTTTTTAGTTTTGTTTTGTTTCCAGATTCCATGTAAAAGTGAGATCATATGGTATTTGTGTTTATCCGTGTGAGTTATTAGAATAATGTCTTCAAGGTTCATTTGTGTTGTTATAAATAACAGGATTTCTTTTTTGATGGCTGAATAATATTCCATTATGTGTGTGTGTCTCTATGTGCATACATTTTCTTTATTCATTCTTCCATTGGTAGACACTGAGTTTGTCTCCATGTCTTGCCTGTTGTAAATAAACCTGTGATGAACATGAGGGTGCAGATACCTTTTTGAGTTAGTATTTTCATTTCCTTCAGATACATACCCACAAGTGGAACTGCTGGATTATACAGTATTTTTATTTTTAATTTTTTGAGGCACCTCCATACTGCTTTTCACAGTGGCTGCACCAATTTACACTCCCACCAACAGTGCATGGGGTTCCCTTTTCCCCACATACTTGTCAATACTTGTTATTTCTTGTCTTCTTGATAATACCCACTCTAATGGTTGTGAGGTGATATCTCATTGTGGTTTTGATTTGCATTTCCCTGATGATTAGTGACGTTGGGCATCTTTTCATGTGTCTGTTGGCCGTCGTATGTCTTCTTTGAAAAAAATGTCTATTCAAATCCTTTGCCCATTTTTAATTGGATTTTTGTTTTTTATTGCTATTGAGTTGTATGACTTCTTTATGTATTTTCAATATATACCCCTTATTAGATACTTGATTTGTAAATATTACTGTATGTTGTCTTTTCATTATGTTGATGGTTTCCTTTGCTGTGCAAAAGCTTTTTAGTTTGATGTGGTCCAACCTATTTATTTTTTGCTTTTGTTGCCTTTGCTTCTGTTGTCAAATGTAAAAAATCATCACCAAAACTGATGTCAGGAAGATTTTTCCTCTGTGTTTTCTTTTAGTAGTTTTACAGTTTCAGGTTTATGTGCAAATCCTTAATTTATTTTGAGTTAATTTTTGTGTATGGGATAAGAGAGGAGTCCAGTTTTATTTTTTTTGCATGTGGCTGTCCAGTTTTTCCAACACCATTTATTGAAGAGATTGTGCTTTCCCTGTTACATATTCTTGCCTCCTTTTTCATAAATTACTTGACCACATATACATGGGTTTATTTCTGGGCTCTCTATTCTGTTCTATTGATCTATGTGTCTGTTTTTATGCCAATACCATACTGTTTTGATTACTGTAACTTTTTAATACAGTTTGAAATTAGAGAGTGTGATACCTCCAGCTTTTTTCTTCTTTCTCAAGATTGGTTTGGCTATTCATTCTCTTTTGTGGTTCCATACAGATTTTAGGATTGTCTGTTCTATTTTTCCTTTCCTTTTGGAGACCTCCCTCAGGCTAGATACAGGGAGCCTCACAGTTCCTAAAAGAGTTTTTAGAATGATTATTATTTTTAACTGATTTTTTGAATGTATTATATTTTTAAATGGAATTAATAGTAACTATGAATACTTACTTAAGTCAAGTATCAGTTAGTGTATATTATGAACAGAACCACAGAAATACATTTGTATGTCTTACTTAGACATATATAGGCATTAAGAAAAGGAAATTTGGGGCATTAGGAAGGGATGTTTACTTATTAACTACAACATGGTGATGTTATTAATTATTCTTTTATTATAAGTAATTTGTTGACACAAAGGATACTGTGACTTGCCTATAGTTGTTAATATAACTTACTGAAATGCCTTATTTAAAGTATGTGAATTAATTTTATTCTGAAGCTTAGATTGCTATTAGGGCTAAGTCACCTTTTTCTTTTTTTTTTTTTTTTTTTTTTGTCCTTCAGTTGCAGCAAAATCTAACTTCCATGTGTTTTGCTACTTATATATGTCTTTTGGGAGATTTTGAAAAACCAAAGTCCTCTTTCTCCTGTGGAAGTGTTAAAAATCCTAAGAAGCTTTCTTGAGATAAAGTTTGTCCCCTTTCAATTATTAAATGTGCTTTTCTCTTATCTGTGAATTTCACCTTCAGTTTACTGGCAACTGCTTTTTCGTGTTAGGATCATGGAATTATGATTAACTCCTTGCAATCTGGCTTTGGTCCCACCTCTGTACTGGAACTGCACTCTTGAAGGTCGCTGGTGACCACATTCTAGCCAATTGTAGAGTTTTTTTCCTCTCAATCTCCTTGACATGCTAATGCCACATGACCTTGACTTTTCAGTTACATGAGCACTTTACTTCAGTTTTTGCTTTGAACTTTCTGTGGCCCATGCTTCTTCCTGTAATACCTGGCTTCTCTTTGTGGAGTGGGTTTAGTCCTTGTCCTTTGCCAGGTATTTACTTACTGAGTTTTGAATCTTATAACTTTAGTTCTTGATTTGCATCTGTGTCATAGATAAATCATCATTTCTCATAAGTCTCTCTCTGATGGATATTACTGGCAGTTCTCAGAGCTTTATTTCACATCACCCAAGGTCATTAGGTGATTGCCTATCACCCAAACGCTAGCTGTACTTTTAGGCTGATCTGCTTTTAGATTGATGCTCTTTTGCCTCAGAACAGAGGTTTCTCGAATTATCTTCAAACTCTTCTCCTCTGAATTTCTGAGTTCATTTTGAAGAAGCATTCTCTTAATTCCGTGACATTTTTTTATTTAGTGTCCTTATTTCCTAATGTTTCTGATGTCCTTGAGTTTTTCTTAAAAATATTTCTTAAATTTGTCTCATCTTCTTCATTTCCTCATTTCCTCACACACTAAACTACTGTATAGTGTGTGAAACACTTTCAAATGCATTTTTTAAAAGTTTAAAATAGCCACCATAATACATTTGTGACATAGGAAGAATAGAGTTTATTATCCCAATTTGCAGGTCAGGAAATAGAAGTGACTTGTCTGAGGTGTCAATGCTGATTAAGGAAAGAGCTATTACTAAAGCCAAAGGGATAGGATTTTATGTTTATACTTGCACCCGAATCACGTGACTGTTGTCATTTGCTGTTAAATGATCGTTCAGCTTTTAGTCCTCTCCTTTAGTTCACTTTACTTACAGTGCTAGATTAAAGTTTATAAAACCAGTCACAGGGGCAGCTATTAGAGATTGGTGTTAGTGTCTCAGGCACTGTGTGAGGCAATATCATTTAATCCTTAGAACTGGTGTGCAGGGTAGATATTGTGATCCCCATTTTATAGATAAGTAAATTGAGGCTTACAGGAGTTGAATAACTTACTGGTCATTATATATGATGGGGTGGGGGGTGGGGTAAAGATTCATACTCAGGCTCCCAACCTCTAATTCTTTTTTGTTATTTTTATAAACACATTCTGCCATTTACCAAACTCTTGATGTTACTCTTCTTTCTAAGACCTCACTGTAGTTTTCTTTTACCTACCTAATCTCTTTTACCCCTTTATCAACCTTTCAGGACCCTCAATAATTTGTTCATAAGTTTCTTTTCCATTATTTTCTCCAGTAACCCTCCACAGTGAACTCTCTGCTTGTAACCTTGTTTTCTTCTCACACAGATCTTATCTAGTCTTTCTCATTTTCTTAACTCATGTCATTTTCTCCTTGTGTAGGATTATATCACCTGAACCTCTTTATCTATCCATAGGCACCTCTTTACCTTCTCCTCATCCCAACATTTAGCGACACTTAAAGCATATGTGGTGCTATGATAGGAGTTGTTAATATATAGGAGTGCGTGGACATTGTTGTGGGAGGTGAACACATAAGGGGAGGAGCCAGATTGGATTTTCCACTCTGGTTTGGGTCCACTGGTCAAGACCAGTATACACAGGTTGCTATGGCAGCACTAAGAGGATGTGATTAATTTTACCTGAGCATTTAGGGAAGATGTGACAGAGAATTGACATTTGAGCTGTAGCCTTCAAGGAGGAGGAGGAGGAGTTCTCCAGGTGGAGAAAGGTTGGGAGGAGGGCATTCTGGAAAGAAGAAATACCGTGTGAATAGAGGAGTGAAATCACAAATATATATGCCGTACGCTGTGTTGTGAACACTGAAGGCATTTGTTGCAGGGCTGTGCACAATGCTGTGCTGCCGGGAGCCTCAAGTGACTGGCTTTCCCTCTGTGAAGTCATTGCAGCCTAGGGTCTGGTGTTTGACCTTACACTTTCAGACCCTTGACATGCTGGGTGCACTGAGAGTCACATTAACCCCGTTCTTAGGAACTGATACACATATATCTTTCTCTCCCTCTCTATTTGTGTGTTTGTCAGTTTATTAATTTCCAGTGAGAAATACAACTGTCAAGCAGATTGGATTGCTTGATTTGGCAAATCTGTGTGCTGCATCCCTGTAGGCAGGCTTCTTGGGAAGCCAAGTTGTTATTATGGAGGTCAATTGATGATTGAGAAATACAGCTGTCAAGTCGACCTAGCATTTCTGACCAGTGTACTCTCTTCTGGCAAGATACATAGGAACCTTGTTTCCAGAGACCACTTGTGGAGCACGGAAAGAGAACCCGGAGGGATATTTGTTCGAAGAAGTACCTCTCAACTAGGTTAGCTTGAGGCTATCTTAACCCACTATAGAAAGACCTTTGCCAAGGAAACCATATTATTCTAGTCAGCTTAGCCAAGACTTCCTCTCCTGTGGCTTAGTTTGATCTTATGAACATTTGCCTGGGTGGCTTCTCTGATTCCTTTGCTGACCAGTCTTCCCCTTTACTTCACCTTCTGATTGATGCATTCTCCCTTTAGATATGTTGAGATAGTCTGTCAAGTTATGAAGAAGTCTTAAGAGCTAGAGAAACTGAGGGATTTTTATATCTCTGTTTTGATCCCTTTTGTATTGAAGTCGTATTCCCTTATTGTTAGTCACTTGGGACCAAGAGCAGGGAATGGTAAATAGCCTCCTGAAGTCAAGAGTATCAGATCTGTTGGTGGTGGGATGTCGGGGATGAGCCCAGAAAGAAACGTTAGGATCAGATTATGAAAGGTCTTGGATACCGTATTAAGGAGTTTGAATTTCGGAGGGCTCTCAATTCTGTTATCTTCTCTGGAAAATCTTTGTCTCTCCTAATAATGTCTTCTTTTCAGCTTTTATATTTTTGTTACTATCTGTATCATACGTGTTAATAAATCTTTCTATACAGCATATGATAATGGCTCTCCTTGAGAGATTTTATTTAGCTCCTTTATGTTTTGACAGATAAATACTAGGTGACATTACCTGTATTTTAAACATGAGGTGCTTAAGAGCTTAAGTTCTGTTTTGAATGGACTCTTATCTTGCTTCTCAGTTCAGGCTGTTTCCTCAACTTCCTTTTTTATCCCCCAGCTTTTTTTAGACAAGGTATTAGTTTTTATATTATTATATAATGTTTCTTTTTTAAATTATGATGTCACGTTTTTTATCATAGTGCTTATCTACACAAATAGCTCTGGTATTATCATGCATCTGTCTCTTTTCTCTCTAGGCAACTTGTCAGTTTCATTCATTCATTCATTCATTCATCTGTTTTTTTTTTTTTTTTATCAGCTTCACATATACCCATTTAAAAAAAATTTATTTAAATTCCAGTTAGTTAACCTACAGTGTAATAATAAGTTTCAGGTGTACAACATAGTGATTCAACACTTACATACAACACCCTGTGCTCATCATAGCAAGTTCATTCCTTAACCCCCATCACCTATTTTACCCATCCCCTCACCCACTTCCCCTCTGGGAACCATCAGTTTGTTCTCTGTAGTTAGTGGACTTCATACTTATTTCTTTTGCATCTTACAATATCTAGCCCAGTTGAATTTCAAGCAATTCTTAGACAATAGAACACCATTTCAGAACCAGAAGGTAGCTTAGTCTCATTCAGAACTCTGATTTTCTACGTAAAGAAATTGGGATCCAGGGCAGCTGTAATTAGCCAAAGCACATGACTAGTAAAGGCATGACCAGAACCCAGATATAGTCACATGAGGCCCAGCCACCTTTGTGCTATATTATACTTGTTCCCTAATTGGCTGAGAGATCTATTCCATAGGAATGAAAGGGACTCTCAAAGATAACCTACGTCAATGTACAGTCTCCAAAATCATTACATTAAAACTTACAGCAGCAACTTTACTTGTTAGCTCTAGCAAGAGCATAGTTTGAATGTTTTATTTAGATTTACTATGTTAGGAAGAAAACTAAGTGAGAGGGACATGGGAAAAGGAGCTCCACACATTGAACCATTTCTGTGTTTCTGCTAAACAATGTACTGATGCTTTACGTGTATCACTTCAACTGTTTTTTGTGACAGTCCTGTGAACTGGTTTGAGTTATACACATTTTGCTGAAGCCGACTGAGACAGAGGTAAAGTAGTCTTGCAGATAGAATTAGAAGATGTGGGTTGTGAGCCCAGCTCTGCAAGACTACAAGATCATACTCTTTCGATTGTGTTTCATTGTTACAGCTCTTGGCCAAGGCCAAAAATAGCAGCTTCAGCAGCTGGGGACCACACCTGACTTCCTAAGGAGGAGCAACCCAGCAGCCATGCCCTCTTGTCTGTAGCAGTAGTGCTGAATGTTAGTGACCAAGCTAGGAGACAGTTATCTCACATTTCTAAACCATGGTTTGTGGCTCACATTTATGACCTTTTATATATGTACCTTGTGTCATTTTTCCAATTTCCATTCTGTGGGAGAAGAGCACCATGTTATAAGCCCACATGTCTCGTTCTTGCTTCTACCTACGACTTCTTTCCATTGTGTTAGTGCTCATCCTTTCTTCCCTTTTTCTCTCCACTCTCCTCTTTATGTGGAGAGAAAAGTAGATGTGCTGTATGAAAGTCACGTGAACTGATCAGCTTCATTCTCCCCCTACACACATTCTTTTCTATGTTGGTATGAGAGTTAATGGGACAAACAAATTAAATAGTTAAATAAAATGAAGATTATACATAATCACATTATTTGTCATCCAGCAAAACACTTTTCCAAAATGGCAAGATATATGCAATTCATAGCTTATATAAAGTTCATCATTCATAGTTATAAAATCTGTGTTTTGGTGCTAGATGCACTTACTTCAAGTTTCAAAGAATGATTTTAAAGTACTTTTGAACCATCTCCCTAAGAGCTTTCAACACTGTATAAATAGTACACTTTTTAGCATTTACTTTTGCATACCTGCAGTTTGCATCATCTTTGAGATGTTTACCACTTTTTTGCAAGGCATATGTGGAGACTCAGCCAACAAATGTCATATATGTGGGTTTCAAAGAGCACCTGGGGGAAGTTATGTTTAACCTTTTGAAAGAGGTGTTCTCTGGGCTTTCCCCCATTTCAGAGCAAAAACAGATGTAAACCAAGGGTGCGAATCAATGTACATATTTTTGAATATGTATCTTCTTTTCGGTTTTTCCAGTGATTGTTTTATTAAAATATTACCTACCTTCCCTGAAAATTTCGAGTGTTTCTGGAAAATACTATAACCTGGTGATTTTTATCACTTTGCTTATTTAGTTAAATGCTTATGGATTGTTTCTTTAAAAGAACAACACAGTTGCAGGATGAGGAATTAGAGCCGTGGCATTTGATTAAAGATGTTCATAGGGGAAAATATGCTAAGAAGGCATTAGAATGTCCCCTTTATGCCAAAAAGCCCATTAAACTGGTAGGCTATACAGAGGGAGGTAACTCAAGGTAATATCCTGAAGTGGAAGGTATTGGATAACAAGAAAACAGAGTGAGAAAGAATAGTTTTTCCTAGCATGGGAAGTGTAATTCCTTTTCCATGTAGAAGAGATCAAACTCTCTACCATGATAATGAGATGCCATTTTTATTTATTTAGATTTTGCTTTTTGTTTAATTAAAGGTTGGAATAAGATGATCCTGTTTTTTTTTTTTTTTTTAAGTCCCATCTGCTGTATTGCAAAAAAAAAAAAAAAAAAGGTATAGTATCCACTAATCATGGATTGAAATGTTAGTGGTATTTGTGTTGTGTTTATTCTTTCTGGCTTTAAATTTTATATCAGTGCCTTTTATTAGAACATGATGTGTTTTTTTAAATGTTTATTTTCAGAGAGAGAGAGAGAGAGAGAGAAAGAGGCAGAGAGACAGAGGGAGAGAGAGAATCCCAAGCAGGCTCCATACTGTTAGTGCAGAGCCCTACCTTGGGTCTTGAGCTCACAAACTGTGAGATCATGACCTGAGCTGAAACCAAGAGTCCAAGGCCTAAGTGATTGAGCCACCCAGGTGCCCCAGAGCATGATGTGTTTTATATACACTTTATAACTATCTAATAAGTGATACCTTCTTTTATTGCGCTTCACAGATACTGTGTTTTTTACAAATTGAAGGTTTGTGGCAACCTGTGTTGAACAAATCTGTTGGTGCTGTTTTTCCAGCAATATTTGTTCATTTCATGTCTTTGTGTCACATTTTGGTAATTCTCACAATATTTCAAATTTTTTCATTATTATTATATTTGTTATGGTGATCTGCAATCAGTGATTATGACTTGCTGAAAACTTAGATGACAGCATTTTTTTAGTAATAAAGTATTTTTAATTAAGGTATGTATGTTGTTTTTTAAGACATAATGCTATGTTGCTTACTTAGTAGACTATAGTATAGTGTAAAGGTAACTCTTATATGCACTAGGAAACCAAAAAAGTTATTTGACTCACTTTATTGTGATATTTGCTTTATTGCCGTGGTCTGGAACTGAATTCTTAATATCTCTAAGGTAGGTCTGTACAAACTTCCTGTTTTTAAGTATGTGATGGCATTTTAAAATACTTAACACAGTTAGATATCTTATTTCTTCCACATACAGGGTACTAGACAGACTGGTTGAAAAATGAATAAATAAATGACTGGATAAATACAGAAATACATGGAGACATATATGATTTTCTGTTCTGGGTCAGAGTCAGATTTATGGTTTCTATTATATATATATTATATATATATATAATATATACGTATATATTATATATATATATATATAATATATATATATATAGTTTGTTTTGTTTTGTTTTTGTGTTTTGAGAGAGAAGGCACAAGTTAGAGAGGGACAGAGAGAAAAGAGAATCCCAGGAGGTGCAGAGGAAGAGAGAGAGAAAGAGAGAGAAGAGAAGAAGTGGGGCTCATCCCAAGCGAGGCACAAGCTCATCCGATGTGGGACTTGAACTCATGAACTGCGATATCATGACCCGAGCTGAAGTAAAATGCTCAACGAGAGAGCCACCCAGGTGCCCACCAATTTTTAAAACACAGATTTGCTTTAATGATTGTGTACTCACTATATAAAAATTCACTGTGATAATGATGAAGAAATTTAAAAAATCCCTTGCTGTTAGAACTCTGAAGACACTGTCCTGTCATCTCCACTAATGGTGAATACTGCTACAGAAAAGTCTAAGGCCAGTCTTGATTTTTCTGCCTCTGTACCCACAGAATTTAAATTTATTTTCTCTCTCTTAGATCCTATAACCTCATAGAAATCTGTTTTAGTATTAACTGTTTGAAGTCTAGATTTTCTGGAACACTTCCTTTTTTTATGTATTTCATTTCATCCCAAGAAAAGGTTTTCTTTTATTATATCATTTTTTTTCCTGTTCCATTTGTTCTGTTTTCTTTTGTGAGAATGTCAAACGTGCATTGGCTGGGTCTTATTTATTTATTTATTTATTTATTTGTATTTATATTTATTTTAAAAATTTATTTCGCGGGGGGGGGGGGCAGAGGGAAAGAGAGAGAGAAAGAATCCTAAGCAGGCTCCACTCAGTGGGGAACCCAACGGGGGGCTGGATCCCAGGACTCTGGGATCATGACCTGAGCTGGAATCACTAATCAGGAGCTCACCCAACTAAGCCACCCAGGCGTCCCTTGGCTGGGTCTTTTTTACCTTCTATATTGATCATTGCATTTCTTATATATCTTTTAGAAAAAATTCTATTTTGTGTGGGTTTTTGTTTGTTTTCGTATCTGTCTTTTCCTGTTTCAGTACTGTTTTTGTTGTTGTTGTTGCTTCTTTTATGGCTTTAATCTGTGTATGTGTGTTTTTTCAATCTCCAGCTTTTTCATTAACCTATCAATTTGCTTTTCATCTCTTTTCTTATCTTTTCTTAGATATTTCCTACTTTTTCTTTGAGGCTTTTTTCTTTGAAGTAGCTCATATTCTCTGTAATTTTTTAAGACTGTGGAAAAATAATTGGCGAGTTCTTCCTGTTTCCTAAGACAGCATTTTTTCTTCAGCTGTCATTTCCCTATTTTCCTCCACTCCAGTTTTTGATAGTTGTGTATAAATTCTTTTCTGATTCCTTTTTGGTTCTTACTGAGTTTTTAGTAGGTTTAATTCCATTAAGAACAGGTATTGCCTGAAAAAAATGTGAGGTCAGATGGCTCTGGGGACATGTCTCACTTCAGTTTGCAGTATTATGAAGGTCACTGTGACACCGTAGTCCTGTGAGTCACAGGAGTATCTTTAATAAGTGGTTTGGTGATTACTGTTTCCCTTCTTTTTATTCCATTTGGCATCCTCTCGAAGCAAAGAAGCTTGATCATTGACAATAAAAAGTCTTGTTGAGTTTTCCTCTGTGTAGATACGATTTTCTGGAGAAATCTGTCCTATCTTAGGTAGATACTTAAACATCATTACTCTAAGCAGTTTCCTTGAATGGGCTTCAGAAGTATTCCAGCTTTAGGGAATTTTTTTTTTAAGTGTAATTTATTGTCAAATTGGCTTCCATACAACACCCAGTGATCATCCCAACAAGTGCCCTCCTCAGTGCCCATCACTAGGGAAATCTTTACTCTGCCCGAGATCTGAGGAAGTGTGGTGTGGTTGTCAGCATTACTCCTCATTTTGATTCCAGCCATCACCCAATTTAGCGGAGTGGTGTTTTCTTTTTTTTCTTTTTTTTTTTTTTTTTGTGATAGTTTGTGGTTTGTGGTTGTGGCTATGCCTTTGTTTCATTGATGATGAGGTATTCATTATTTTTTGTTCTTATAAGTTTTTTTTTTTTTAATTTTTAGTTGGTTTCTGGAGTAGATTGTGTAACAGTGTCTTCCTATTGTCATGGTTTTTATTTATTTTTTTTACCTTCTCTGTTGGCCCACATCTTGGCTGGCGCTCCCTCCCCCCACCCATTCGTCCCCCACCTCTTTGTCTCTACCATCCCCCACTCTTTAGCTATCTACCCCTAAAACTAGGCGCTTTTTACAAAACCTTGTTTTCAGTCATTTTGCTCTAGCTTAGTTTTCTCTTTTTGAGTGATTTCATCTAAACCTATGTCTTTAATCTTCGCTTCTCTTCTAATGATTTTCGTGTGTATTCTTCTTTCAGTTTTATTGAGATATAATTGATATATAGCACTGTAGAAGTTTAGGATGACTTTGCTTACATATATTATGAAATGATTACTGCAATAAATTTAGTTAATATCCATCATTTCATATTCTAATAATTTTTAGATTAGCAGTTTGGCATTGACTCCTCTTGAGCTCTGTTTACCAGGTATTAATAATACCTCACAGGGGTGCCTGGGTCGGTTAAGTGACCGACTCTTGATTTCAGCTCAGGTCATGATCTCACTGTTTGTGAATTCGAGCCCCGCTTCGGCCTCTGTGCTAGCAGTGCAGAGCCTGCTTGGGATTCTCTCTCCCCTTCCCTCTGCCCCTCCTCTGCTCTCTCTCTTTCTCTCTGTCTTTCAAAATAAGTAAGTAAACTTAAAAAATTAAAAACAAAACAAAACAAAAAATAATACCTCACAGTTTGCATCCAAAAGGAATTCTTTATCTTCCTTGCATTCTCCCAAATTAGTAAGGCTAAAGATATCTCAGCCAACCATAATTTTTATTTCCCGTGCTTCTCTCAACTAATCATTGATCACTTCTGACTAATATTGACTTCTCTTACGTCCAGTGTATCTTCTCATTGAACTTATAAGTCCATTTGAGTCAAGGAAGTGTCACAACACTTCACATATAATGTACAGTTACTAAAAAAACATTGATTTGAATTTTTTGAAAGCTAATTTCAGCTTTAATAAAAATCTGTTATTAAGATGGTTTTGATGTCTTTTTGTATACTTTTTTGTATACTTTTGACTCCTGGTTTTGCTCTTTCTCAATTACCTCAATTATATCTTTGAAGAATGTGAGGCTATACCATTTCTCAAACTTAAAATCACATTGCTGAGTTTTGTATTCTTTTACTCACCTCCCCCCCCTCCTATAAATTTTGATTGTTTTTTAAATGATTCAGCTCTTAGTTAAAAATATCATTGTCTAGAATTTTGGGTTGTTTCTTAGAAAATGTTAAGAAGCTAGTGGTAAAAGATCTTGATATTCAGTGTTAATTTTTGTTTTTAAAATTAGATGTCTAAATTAAACTTGCTTAATATTTAATGTTTCTTTTAAACTGTTAACTTCTTAATGCATTTTTTTTTGTATTGAGAGGCTTTTATGCATGAACTTTTTTCATATATTGGGAAAGAAAAGCAATAAGTGCCAAGAGATTGAATGAAGAAATCAATTGTGTATAATATGGTAAAACCTTAGAATTGACACATATTTGTGAACGTTAGCTGCTTGGTGTATCCGTTTCTTTCTTGGCATTGAGAACATAATCTTTTGAAACCCACATTGTAAAATTGAAGTTGTTATTTTAAAACTTAAGATTTTGACAGTAAGAATTGCTCAATATGAGAAGCTTGTTGAATTTCTCATAAAAGCAAAAACCATAAACTTCTCTTCGAGAAAGATACTTTCGAAAGGACCTGACATGGTTTAAAGAACAGGTGGATCCTTTTGGGTATATGGGCAGGAAAGCTATTGCATTACATTTCCATATTAAACTGTATGCACAAGATCTGGGCCTTATTTTGGAGACAACTTTCTTATGGAATTAACTAAACAGTAATTAACAGACTTTTTTAGAGCAGTTTTAAGTTCACGGCAAACTTGAGTTGAAAGTACAGAAGGTCCCCCTTCCAAAATGTCCTCCACCAACAGATCCCTACCAGAGTATATACTTGTTGCAGTCCATGAGCCAACATGACAGTCATTATCAACAAAAGTCCTCATTTGTCCCTGTGATTCATCTATTCATCCCTCCCTTCCTCCCTCTCTCCCAAAGAACCCCTGGCAAACACTGATCTTTTTACCATCTCCGTAGTTTAGCCTTTTCTAGGATGTCATATAATGGAATCGCATAGTATAATTGGAATCATATAGTTTTCCTTTTCATACTGGTTTCTTTTACGTGGCAATAAGCATGTCTTCTCATGGCTTGATAACTCATTTCTTTTTAGTGCTGTATAGTATTCCATTGTGTGATACACCGGTTTATTTATCCAGTCACCTTTTGAAGGATATCTCGGTTGCTTCCAAGTTTTGGCAATTCTGAATAATGCTGCTATAGACATTTGTGTGCAGGTTTCTTGTGGGTGTAAGTTTTCAAGTCATTTAAATGAGTACTATGAAGCCTGATTGCTAGACTGTGTGGTGAAAGTTTTCATTTTGTAAGATACTGCGTCTCCCAAACCAGCTGTGCCATTTTATAGTCCCACTGACAATGAATAAGAGTTCCTATTGTTCCACATCCTTTTCAGTATTTGGTGTTGTCAGTGTTTTGGATTTTAGCCATTCGAAGAGGTGTGTAGTGGTATTTCATTGTCGTTGTAATTTGAGTTCCCTAATGACATGATATTGAGCATTTTCATAATGTGTATTTTCCATTAGTATGTATCTTTGGTGAGATGTATTGTGATCTTTTGTTAATCTTTATGATGGGTTGTTTACTTGTAGAGTTTTAAGAGTTCTTTGTATACTTTCAATAAAACTTTTATCAGATCAGATACGTCTTTTGCAAATATTATCTCTCAGTTTGTGGGTTGTCTTCTTATTTTCTTGACAATGCTTTTTGAAGAGCAGAAGTTTATAATTTTAATGAAGTTCAGCTTAATCAACACCCCTCCCACCCACCTCCCCTAAGATTGTGCCTTTGGTGTTGTATCTAAAAGGTTATGGCCAGACCAGGGTCATCTGCACTTTCTCATATGCTATCTTTTAGGTGGGTTATGGTTTTGCATTTTGTGTTTGGGTCTGTGATCTACTTTGAGTGGTTTTACGTGAATGGTATAAGGTCTAAGTCTAGATTCAGGGTTTTGCATACAGATGTCTAGTTGTTCCATCGCCGTCTGTTGACAAAACTATCTTTATTCAAATTGCCTTTGTTCCTTTGTCAAAGATCAGTTGACTGTATTTGTGTGGGTCTATTTCTGGGCTCTCTTTTCTGCTTCTTTGATCTATTTGTCTGTTCTTTCGCCAGTACCACACTGTCTTACTCTGTTACTGTGTAATTAATTTTTAAAATAATAATTACAAAACTGTTTAAGTGATTTTTGCTAAGATTTGTGAAGCAAGTTACCTTAAACTAATTTCTGTTATTAAGTGTGAGATATGTTATTTTTAGAAAATTGATACATCATTGATAACCATTTTAGTAAAATTTGAATACAATGGAAACACCATGAACAATGGAAAGAAGTAAAATTGTAATATTTTCACTTTAAAAATGTACTTTTATACAGCAGATTGTTTTGTAAGTTCACATTGGCTATTTAATACCTATTAAATAATTTTACTTTTTCAAATATGAAATAATTGTTTAAATATGATTATGAGAAGTTTCTATTAATCTTTTAAAGTATCACCGTCCAGTGTGAGAAATCACGATAGCTGTTCTTATATTTTTTCAAGAACTGTTCCTTTTCTCGTATTATGAAAGAAATGATAATTACTTGTCTGAAATATTTCATAGTGTAAATCAGTGTATAAACACTTTAGTGAAAAGAACTGAGCTACATCTTGGAGGATGTTAATAAATACATGACACTTTTTTTTTTTTTTTTTGGCCTAAACCTAATTGAGGAGAAAAAAATCACACCTAACCAGTAATACAAAGTAGTATGTGGTGCATGGAATGCGAGTGGAAGTGCACTGAGTTCAGTAATAAGTTATTACGAGTGGTAACTGTAAACTAATACTATCACTCACCTAGTTTTTACTCATGGTATCTTTATTTTTTTTTTAAATGTTTATTTATTTTTGAGACAGAGAGACACAGAGCATGAACGGGGAGGGTCAGAGAGAGGGAGACACAGAATCTGAATCTGAATCAGGCTCCAGGCTCTGAGCTGTCAGCACAGAGCTCGACGCAGGGCTCGAACTCACAGACCGCGAGATCATGACCTGAGCCGAAGTCGGCCGCTTAACCAACTGAGCCACCCAGGCGCCCCTACTCATGGTATCTTTAATCTGTGATACCTCATGATATCTTTAACTCTGTCAGAAACACAGCAAATTTACAATAAAAGTCTTTATGTAATTGGAACGATGGTCAGTCAGTCATGATCAACTGTTATGAGTGTATTTTTTATATCCGTTTATTCAGGTATAATTTCCTTACAATAAACTGTACACGTTTTAAGAGGGCAATGTGATGAGTTTTGACAGGAGCATATAGATGTGTAACTATAACCACAATTATTATTCAGAACATTTCTACCAACTCAGAAAGTTCCTTTATTGACTTCTTGAAGTCAACCCCCCCACTCCCCCATCTCAGCTCCCAGGCAATCGCTGATGTCCTTTCTGTATTGTAGATTGGTTTTCATCTTCTAGAATTCTTTTTTTTTTTTTTAATGTTTATTTACTTTGAGAGAGAGAAGAGTACACATATGCACCTGAGTATGAGCAAGGAGGATCAGAGAAATGCGGAGAGAGAATCCCAAGCAGGTTCCATACTTTCAGCACAGAGCCTGACATGGGGCTTGATCTCAAGAACTGTAAGATCATGACCTGAGTGGGAATCAAAAGTCGGAAGCTTAACCAACTGAGCCACTCCGCTGTCCCTTGTTGAAATCTTAATAGTGTTTTTTTGCTTAATGCAGAAGGTATGTTCTTGAAAAATTAATGGTAAATTGATTTTTTGTGAGATATTTTATTATATTACAATTTTTGAGATGCTCAAATAAAGTTCAGTTGGTATTATTCATAACAGGTTTGGTTTTAAGTTTTTCTGTGTCCTCTCTGTAATAATTTATACCTTTATTGCATATAACTTAATATATAAAATAATTATTATTTTACAAAAATAAATATTATTTTATAAACAAATTAATCCATTATCTTTTTGTAGTTAGACTCTTATTTTCTTCTTTGATTTTAAAAGTTGATAAACAATTTAAGAACTAAAAGTCCACAGACTGTATGGTCATTAGAATTTAATTCCTTCCTTATTCCATAGTTGTCACTCAATAGTCGCAGGCCAGTTTGCCTTGTCCTTATGCCCCCTTGCTCAGACCTCTGGAGATGGGATAGTGAGGGTGGATAAAATAGCTCTTTATTTCATAACATTCTGTTCTTTGTGATGCCTCTTACTCATACATAGCCTATTCTAAAAGCATGCTGAGGGGTGCCTGGGTGGCTCAGTCGGTTAAGCATCCGACTTCAGCTCAGGTCATGATCTCATGGTCCGTGAGTTCGTGCCCCGCGTCGGGCTCTGGGCTGATGGCTCGGAGCCTGGAGCCTGCTTCCGATTCTGTGTCTCCCTCTCTCTGCCCCTCCCCCATTCATGCTCTGTCTCTCTCTGTCTCAAAAATGAATAAACGTTAAAAAAAAAAAATTAAAAGCATGCTGAAAAGTGGTGGTTGATCTCATGGAGAAAATAGTTCCACCAGGATGAAATATTTGAAACCTCTTATGACTTTTTATCAAATGTACTGCATGTTGACCCCTTTATATAGGACAAAGTTACAAATCCTTTGCATAATAGAATGAGTGGAATTTTCGGGTTTTGCCCAGAAAGCTTTTTGTTTGTAAATTTTGTGCTGCTTCATTTATTAGTCATTTTGAAACTAGTTCTAAATAAAAGCCAAACCTTATGAAACGTTTTTTCATATTTGCTCCATCAGATGCATTTAGATTTCTGCTTAACTTGGAAACCCTGTACTCACATAAAGACAAATAATCCTAATTTTAATTTATTATAGTAACACTTGGGTAACTCATATTCTACTAATCAAATCCTTCAGTAACTGGCATTTTGGAGCGGTCAATATGGATCAATCGCGAAATCCTGAAATCTGTATTTAAAAACTGCCTCACTGAAGCCTTCAGACACACACACACACACACACACACACAATGCTTCAGGACTCAATTTGAGAGACAATATATGTGAGAGAGGGAAATAAAACAGCAATGTGATAAGCAACCAACCTGGGCACTTATATTTTTTATAATCCTTATCCTTCTGAAAATTATTCCATCGGTCCTTTTTTTTTTTTTTTTTTTTTTTTAGGATTTCCTCATTTTAGGGGGATTATTTTGAGAAGCCCAGGCATATTCCATTCAACCTATACTATGATCGCTTACACATGGTCATCTCTTCAGCAGGTTAAATCCAACAGGAGAATAGACATAGATAATTACCTGTGTTACAAAGCAAATTGTATTAAGGTTCTAATGGTGACACATAGAAGGTACAGGGAGAGGAAGAAAATAACTTCTGGATTGGAGGTCAGAGAAAGCTTCATGAAGTGACACTATTTAAAATAGAATGATGAGTTGTATTAAAGTTTGTATTTTTTCATTTACAAAATTATTATTTACTTTAGAAAATTTGGAAAATCAGAAAAGCTGTGAGAAAAAAAAATTCTAAAATTACCATTAGTATTTTTATAGGTGTTCCAGTTTTTAATTTCTTAGCAGTATTTTGTGTTTTTTAAATGTTTTTTAAAATTTATTTTTATTTGTGAGCGAGACTGTGCACATGCAAGCAGGGAAGGGGCAGAGGGAGAAGGAGAGGGAGAAGGAGAATCCTAAGCAGGCTCCATGCTCAGTGCAGAACCCCATGCGGGGCTCCAGCTCATAACTGTGAGATCATGATTAAGCTGACATCGAGAGTCAGATGCTTAACTGACTGAACCACCTAGGTTCCCCTCTTAACGGTATTTTTTTTCAAGTTTTTTTTTCTTTTTTAAATTTATTTAGAGAGAGAGAAAGAGAGAGAGAGAGGACAGGCCAGGAGAGGGGTAGAAAGAGGGAGAGAAAGAATTCCAGGCAGTGGGATCCCCAACAGTGAGATCATGACCTGAGCAGAAATCAAGAATCAGACGCTTAAATGACTAAGCCACCCAGGTGCCCCTTAGCTGTATTTTGAACTGCCATTTTTTATTTTGAACATTTCTCCATGCCATTAAATAGTTTTTTGCAACATAATTTTAAATGACTAGTCATTTAAATACTGTATAGATAAAATGTAATTTATTTAACCAATCACCTATTATTGAAGATTTAGATTCTTTCTGCCTTTTACTGTTATAAAAAACATTGTCAAAAACATTCTTGGAAATGTGGTTGATTCTTTCTTTTACATTGCTTCTTATTTTGTCAAACTAATAACATTGACCTAGTCTAAAATTCTAATTGTTGTAAAGGCCTATTGGAAAATACAGTGGGCCTGCCTGGGTGGCTCAGTTGGTTGAGCCTCTGACTCTTGATTTCAGCTCAGGTCATGATCGCCATGAGATTGAGTCCTGCATCAGGCTCTGCACTGATTGTAGAGCCTGCTTGAGATTCTCTCCCTCTCTCTCTCTCTCTCTCTCTCTCTTTCTCTGCCCCTCTCCACTGTTCACTCACGCTCTCTCTCTCTAAAATTAAAAAAAAAAAATTAAAAAAAGAAACTTAAAAAATACAGGGTCATGTGGCTCCGTTGGTTAAATATCCAACTCTTCATCTCTGCTTAGGTCATATTATGGTTCGTGAGTTAGAGCCATGTGTTGGGCTCTGTGCTGACAGTGTAAAGTGGCTTAGGATTCTGTCTGTCTGTCGGTCTCTCTCTCTGTCTCTGTTCCTTCCTGCTTATACTGTCTCTCTCTCTCTCAAAATAAATAAATAAACTTAAAAAATAAATGAATAAACAAAAAATACAGTGGTTTCTTACCCATTCCTTCTAGTCCCCTTCTCTAGAGGCAACCATTTTTAAACCTTCATCTGTTTCTTTTTGTTATTATGTGTCTGCATATTGCTAAATTACATATGCAGACATTGGTACGTTTTGATTCATTTATTTTAGACAGTTTGTTGATTTTGTATTATGGTCTTTGAGGATTTTTCACCTTTACACTGCCACCTCTTTTGTGCGTATTCCCAGTGTTGTTAGATTACAACTTAAAAAAAATGTTTATTTAGTTTTGAGAGAGAGAGGACACACGTGAGTGCGCAAGGGGAGGGGGCAGAGAGAGACAAAGACAGAGGGTCTGAAGCAGGCTGTCAGCACAGAGCCTGATATGGGGTTCAAACCCATGAACCTGAGCCAAAGTCAGGTACTTAACCGACTGAGCCACCCAGGTGCCCCTAGATTACAACTTTTAGCTAACTTTATTATTTAGTGTTATGCTATTACATGTTCACTTCTGAGGTTTTGTTTTTAGTGAAGTTAGTAATGCCTTGGTTGTACATTTGCTTAGTTTTTTGTTTTTGTTTTTTGGTCACTCTTACTTCTTTGTCTTCTAGGAGCTTCTTATGCTGAGTTTCCATAAAATGAAGCACATCAGATAATTTCAGGTTTTTTCTTTAGTATATTATTCTTCCAGGTCTGCGCTCTTCCTGTCCTTCTGCTTTGCTTTTAAACTAGGAACTCCCTTTGGCTTTTCCTGAATCTCATTGTTTTCCTTCTTGTCTTACTCTTATATTGTTGAGGTATATATCCTGTAATAGTTTCCTGAGAAAGATTACGTGAGAGAACAATATCTTTTTTTCAGTTTTCTCACTTGATTGATATTTTTGCCTGAATAATAACATTTCACGTTGTAAATCACTTTCTTTCAGAAGTTTTTTTGCTTTTTTTAAAATGTTTATTTATTGTTGAGACAGAGAGAGACAGAACATGAACAGGGGAGGGTCAGAGAGAGAGAGGGAGACACAGAATCTGAAACAGGCTCCAGGCTCTGAGTTGTCAGTACAGGGCCCGACGTGAGGCTTGAACTCACGGACCTCGAGATCATGACCTGAGCCGAAGATGGACGCTTAACTGACTGAGCCACTCAGGCGCCCCTCCTTCAGAAGTTTTGAAGGAATTAACATTGTCTTTCTCCTTGCCTTTGCAAAGCCCAAAGCTTCTTGATTAAGTTCTGAACATTCACAGAGGTTGGGATGCCATTGATTTTTAACTCTTTTAAAAAATAAATACAAGTGGTATGCATGGGTATATAAGTGTATCATGTTTTTAAAACTTTAAAGACTGGGAAGATGATGGGGTGTCTGGGTGGCTTAGTTGGTTAAGCCTCTGACTTTGGTCCTGGTCATGATCTCACAGTTTGTGAGTTCGAGCTCTGTGTCGGACTCTGTGCTGACAGCTCAGAGCCTGGAGCCCGCTTCAGATTCGGTGTCTCCCTCTCTCTCTGCCTCTCCCCCACTACTGTTTCTCTCTCGCTCTCTCTTTCTCTCTCTCTCTCAAAAATAAACATTAAAAAAAATTTAAAGATGGGGAAGATGAAAAAGGGATTCAAGGCAGAGGGACATGCGGAGGCCAGGTGACAGCAGAGTGTGTTTAGATACATGTGAGATACATCTAGATACTTGTGAGAAGAGTGTGCGACACAGGTGGAACCATGTAGATAGAGACTGAGTAACAGATGCTTATGGCATGGACCTTTGAATTTATTTCGTAGGCACTGTTTCACCCAGCTATTGTTAGCTATATGAAGCCTTCCTTGACTTACGATAGGCAAAATGAATCGACCTGTGTTTTAGCCTCTCTTAGTACTTTGTGCATGCACCTGCATGCAGGTGTGAGTACGTGCATGCTCGTGCATATGCACATACACACACACACACACACACACACGCCCCACTTTAATTATCTGTGTGCTTGCTTCCTCTAGAATAGATCTGTGGGTACCAGAGCGAGATAATTAGGTCTCTGTTAAAGAAAGCTCAGCAGGTCAGTTCTTGACATTCATGGTGGTTAGGATGGCGTTGAAAACTGGAGGATGAATAGGAGGAAGAAGGAATTAAAGGATGAGAGAACAGAAGGTTATTGCATTGTCCAGATTTGAAGAAATAAGACTGATGTAATAGTCTACTCAGAGTGGGAGGGGTATTACTTCAATTATAGTCTAATCATTCCCCTGGGTCTAATCATTCTTGATTTGGGAAATACTGTGTTATTTTTGTGTACTTTGTACACATTTTGCTTTAAAATTTTCTTCCCTTTTGGTTTCGTTAAAAACAGTCTGAAACATTTTTAACTCTTGCTTTTGTTATATTTTCTTAAACAGCAGTGATATTTTGGTTATACAATTGATGCTTGATATTAATGATGATTTGAAATACTGTCTTGAGTTCATTCCGTTAAAGAAAAACACTGGGGAATTTTAGATGAAAATAATTGGTAAAAACCTTATATTATCCTTTATAGGCATTTCCTTATTCTGAGCAGTTTCATTGCCTAGGAAAGAATGTTAACCCTGACACTGTCTCATTTAAAAACAGCCTTGATGAGGTGGGTCTTTTTTATCAGTAGATGAGGAAATCGAAGCACAGAAAGGTTAAATTTCTTACCCAAGATCATGCAGGTAGCAAGTAGAGCAGAGGATGTTTGTCTCTGGTTTGTGTGTTTCTTCATTATTAAGCATACTTCCTTCTTACAGTTATGGGAAAGATCTTAAGACACATTAATCCTGTAAATGGCATCACGTGTTTATGGTATACATACCTCCCCTATCATCAGCTGACTATTTTGTTTGCCAATTTCCTATAATGGATAACTTCTCAGATCTTTTTTTTGGCCCTTCTTAAATTGCATACCCAACATTGACCACTGTCTTTTCATGAATGAAAAAAAGATGGATCGACATGAGATTATTATTTAGTTTCTTCTTTTTTTTTTAATTTTTAAAATGTTTATTCATTTTTTAGAGACATAGGAGATGAAGCATGAGTGGGGGGAGGGGCAGTGAGGGAGGGAGACAGAATCCGAAGCAGGCTCCAGGCTGTGAGCTTTCAGCACAGAACCTGGCATGGGGCTCGAGCACAAGAACCATGAGATCTTAACCTCAGCCAAAGCCGGATGCTTAACCAACTGAGCCACCCAGACTCCCTTAGTTTTTTCTTTTTTATTTCCTATTAAAATTTTTTTTTTAATGTTTATTTATTTTTGAGAGAGAGAGATCGTGAGCAGTGGGGGGCACAGAGAGAGAGGGAGACACAGACTGTGGAGCAGGTTCCAGGCTGTGAGCTGTCAGCACAGAGCCGGACCTGGGGCTTGAACTAATGAGCCCTGAGATCATGACCTGAGCCAAAGTCAACGCTTAAGTGACTGAGCCACCCAGGCACCCACTTTTTATTTCCTATTTAGAAAATAACTCTATTTTTCATCAAAAATCTTTCTATACTCATTAAGACAACATTGGTGTTCTTGTTTAATGTGTATGGTTGATAGATAAAATTTGATACTATTTACTTTTTATACTTTCTTACACTTTCACAAATTGCTAAAGCCTCTCCAACTGCTGTTTCTTCTTCATGGTATCATTAAGAAGAAGTTACATGTTTCTTCTGAACAGCCAGCAGTTTGGTATTGTAGGAGATACTTAGATATTTTGCAGGGCTTCAGCAAGTTGTTACAGTGAATGTCTTTAAGAGACAGTGCAGTAGGCAGAGCTCTGCAGTTGAGACACCTGTAGAGATCAGCACACCTGCCCTCAAGCAAAAGACAGTAATTAGTTGCTCATATTCCCTTGCAAACTTCTCCAGTTTTGTTGCACATGAAACACAAAGATCACAGCAAGGCTGTCATGAGCTCCGCACTGTTGGAGTTGTTTATGCCCATTCAATTTTTAATGTTCCTATAAGACATTTTGATGGGAACCCTGAGCCTAAAGGGATTTGCATGCTTGATCAAACCTGTGATGATTTAAATATAGAAATAAAGAGAAATCTTTGGATTACATTGACTGTTAACTTTTAGGACAACGTTAGTGGAAAACATTAACATGATACTTGAGGCAAAGTTGTTTTTGATCAACCTTCACAACTTTTCTGTTTCTTGACAGCAGGTATAGCTTCAGTAAATCTAAACAAGTTCTTTAATGCTTATAAATCCAAGTGCATGTGGATGTCTGGATGGCATGGTCTGAATATTTTAAAAGATGATTTTATACCAACCACTTTTATTGAAATTGAACTACTCTCAAGTCTCAATATTTTAGTCCTACCACATTGTCATGTGCAGTTTATATTATTAAAAAATGAGATGACAGGTGATTGAATCTTAGTAAAATAGAGTAGTGTATATGAATTGGATATATTGGGGCCAAGGAAATTTATTACTCAAAGCACTTGGAGGTCTTTTCATACCATTGTTTTATTATTTATTTATTTTATTTGATTATATCTTTTATTTTATTTATTTTTAATTTTAAATGTTTATATATATATATATATATATATATATATAGAGAGAGAGAGAGAGAGAGAGAGAGGGATAAAAATTTAAAAAAACTAGCATTTTATCAGGTGACCTTTAAAGTAGCTTTTAAGTCTGGAAATCAATCCTTTGGTTATATTAGCATAAGTTATTAATATACAGCTTTACTAAAGATACATTACTAATTCTTAAATATATTTAGTTTGAAAAATACTATAATTTCTAATATTATAGCAGATTCTGTTCCCATGGATTCTGAGAAAAAAATAACTGTAGCATCTTATCTTTTTAACATCGAATGATGGATGTACATGCTTTGTACATTGGTTCTGAGAAACAGGTGGGCATCACGGAACTTTCAGATTAGGGTGAACTAAAGAAGGTGTTCTACGGCACTGGACCACCATTGACAGAATTGGAAACCTGAGTGCTAGTGCATTCGTTCAGTCCGTTGTGTGTCACATTTCACTTCATTACTACATAGAATCTTCCAATGGGTTTCTCAGCATAGTGATTCATTAGTTCTTCAGCAAAAAATGGCTTGCCCGATATACTTGTCACAAAGCTTAACCTCTAAATTGTATATACATTTTTCGTATTTGCATGACTTTCTTAGCTAGAAGTAAGCCTCAGTGTGGCCGGAACTAGGGATGCCCCACTTGTGACCTCATGATTGTGTAACTAGCATAAACAAAGTACTCTTACATGTTATATGTGGGACATTTTGGCTAGCTTATACCTCGTTGACTTTCAGTAATTTCACAAAAGTCATTGTTAAGAATTGGTCTGTCCATAGTGGCCTTCAGGATTCCTGATAACTTCATGTAAATGTTGCATAAGACCTTTGGCAGTCTGCTTCTTACATAAATGCTCCATGTGCCCTGGGTTGGTATTTCTCTATTTATCCCTTAGCGTCTAACTCAGTGTGATCAGTCGGTGTTGGTTGGATTAGTGAACGATCGAAAATACTATGTAATGCATACGAATAGTCTATGGAACATACTATATAGCAAAGAGTGGATCATAACACCGTTAGCAATAGAAATGATTTTTTTTCTCCTTTTTAATTTTTTTCTCAGTGTAATCCTAGGTCAATTTTCTTTTTTTCTTCTCTAGAATAAGTACCTATGATTAAAAAAAATTTTTTTTAATGTTTATTTATTTTTTGAGAGAGAGACAGAACATGTGCAGGAGAGGGGCAGAGAGAGAGAGGGAGACACAAAATCTGAAGCAGGCTCCTGGCTCTGAGCTGTCAGCACAAGGCCCGACGTTAACCGACTGAGCCACCCTGGTGCCCCAGTGCCTATGATTTGATTTTAACTTTACCTTTTTACTATCCTTGCATCAAAAATATTCTGTGGGAAAAAATAAAAGTTATATTTTTACCATGCTGAAGTTAAATTCTTCTTACTCTTAAGTCACAATCTGGATCCATTTAGCTTATTTAGCTTTGTTTTCTACTGTCCTGTAACCCTTGTGTAGGACAGATTTTTCACCCTGTTTCAGGATAAGCCACACTTCCTTCGACCTCGTGCCTTGGCCTGAGCTCCAGTCTCATGAACTCCTGGGTTACTTCTGTTTTTGAGTCACCAGTTTAGAATTAAGTCATAGTGTCCCCACGTTTTGCAAAATGCGTGTCTCCATCTAGTTTGTAACTTCATTACTGTGATTTAAAATTTACAAAAACTTAATTCTTTTATTTCTGGCATACGGCAGAATGCTGGGTACTTTGTAGTCACTCAGTAAAACTGTACATGCTAGTTAATCTCTAGCTTTACAATAAGAAAGTAAGCTTCCTCCCAAAGAAGGCGAGAAAGACCTGATAGAGACAGATAGGGACAAAAGAAGGAGGGAGGTAAGACAGGAGGGAGGAGAGGAAGAAATGAAGGAAGGAAGCTGAGAAGGAAGCGAGGTCGGTGTAGCATATTTTGTGAAATAGGGAAAGAGCAGTGATTTTGGATTTGAAAAGCTTCAGTTTAAATGTGATTCTGGCTACTCACTTTGTAATCTTGGATAAGTTTCATAATCTTTGGGATTAAATGATGTTAATATCTACCTGGTAAGCTTGTTGTAAGGGTTGAATTGTAGAATATAAGTAAAGTGCTTATTAAAGCACATTCTCTGGTACATGATGCATGTTTAACGAATGTTAGCTAACTCTGTTACTTTGCAAGCGAGGAAAGTGAGGCTTAGAAAGCTGACCAAGGGTCATATAGCCAGTAAATTGTGGAGAGAGGATTGAAACCCACGTTTTTCTTACTCTGCAGCAGTATGTTTTTAATCGCTCCTCTGCCTTTTGGCTAAGATCGAGTGTAAAGCAGTGTTTTCAAACATTAGTGTACATCAGAATCCCCTGAAGTCTCCTCAAAATATGGATTGCTGAGCCCCAGTCTAGAGTTTCCTGTTCAGTAGGTCTGGGGTGGGACCTGAGAATTTGCCTTTCTTTCTTTCTTTCTTTCTTTCTTTCTTTCTTTCTTTCTTTCTTTAATTTTTTAACGTTTATTTATTATTGAGACACAGACACAGAGTGTGAGCAGGGAGGGGCAGACAGAGAGGGAGACACAGAATCCGAAGCAGGATCCAGGCTCTGAGCTGTCAGCACAGAGCCCGACGCGGGGTTCGAACTCACAAACTGTGAGATCATGACCTGAGCCTAAGCCTGCCGCTTAACCGACTGAGCCACCCAGGTGCCCCGAGAATTTGCATTTCTAACAAGTTCCCAGTTGCTGCTGTTCGTTCAGGGACCACACTTTGAGACCCACTGCTGTACAGTTCTATTTCTCCATCCTAGCTGGACCTACGAAATCACTTAGGGAGCTTCTAAATATTACTGACAAAATAGAATCTCTGGTTGTGGGGCCTAAACAGCAGCTTCTTAATTTCTGTTTTATTATTATTTTGTAAGCCCTCCGGGTGATTCTAACGTACAGCCAGAGTAAGAATCACGACCCTGCCTAAAGCTAGACTCTGCAATTTTCCATTAGAACTAGGTAGTAAGCAAAGCGCTGGCCTTGAACACCTCCTGGGTGCTCAGTGATGCAAGGCCACAAGTAGGGTGGTGTTTTGCCCTGTAATGTTTTAAAACAATTGCTACTGCTTAGAATCTTTTATTATTTTACCTATTCTAATTATTGGTGTCTACTGTCTGCATTTTTCCATCCAGTTTCACCCTCAAATAATGTGCTCTGAATACCTTCATTAATCTCTAGGGTGGATTTTATGTTAACATTTGGCAGAAGCAACTATTTAGCAACAGTTGAAGCATAAAGTAGATAAAGGAATGTATCTAATTAAAAAAGTTTTTTTTTCAATGTTTATTTATTATTGAGAGACAGAGAGAGACAGAGCATGAGCATGGGAGGGGCAGAGACAGGGGGAGACACAGAATCCAAAGCAGACTCCAGGCTCAGAGCTGTCAGCACAGAGCCAGACGCGGGGCTCGAACTCACAAACTAACTCACAAACTTAACTGACTGACCCACCCAGGCGCCCCAGGAATGTATCTAATTTTTTTTAAAAAACAATCAGTTTAGCAACGTATTGCACTTTTAGAATTCTGATGATGAGTTTGTTCTTTTGTCTGAGATGCTGTTGGACATTTTACGTTTTTATGTTAGGGCACCAGATATTGGTTAGGACAGATGGTGATAGGAGTACATATGTAAAAATGCGGTAGAAACATTGGTAAAAAGACTCATTTCTTCTGTTACATGATTCAGTCAATAAATATATACAAACCAAGCCATGAAATCATTTACTGGATAAGAGTGGGCAAAATACCACATAATTTCATTAACCTTTAAGCAATGAAATTATAAATCCCTATGCAAATGATTAAGGTTATCATTGCCTATCACCCCCTTTTGATACCTACAGACTGTTAATTCTTCTCTGTCCTGCTGAGTCTTATTAAAACTTCTGATTGATGTACTTTTATTAAAAGGTTTAGAATTTACCAATTTAAAACACTTGCTTCACACTATCACCTCTAATTTAACTAGGCCATCAAACACAGTATTTTGCAAAGCGGAAAAAGTCAATAGCTGTTTCTTTAAAAAAAATAATAAATTGAAATGAATTTTAAACTCTGCTTGGAGGTGAGCAATTGCTATATACTACTAGGTCTTTTGATAGTTGATTTGTTCCTTTAGTATGCAAATTTTAGGTTTACAAAGATCTACTGCTTTTATTTAAGAAATATGCCTGGAGGCTAGATTGGTAAGCTTTAGGGAGATATCTAGTTTGGTGTGAAATAAATAGTTGTTAAAGGATCACATGAATTGGGTCCCAGAAGATAAAGAGTAGAGCTGAGACAGATTGAGAAAAACGGACTATATTTCATTTCATTTGGCTAAAAATACCACTAAATTAAAAATGAAGACAATGAATGATGGCAACACAAAGAAAATTAATGCGAATAAGCCATTTTGGTGCGGGGGGGGGGGGGGTTAGATTTTGTGAAAAGTTCTGACTAGTGAGAAGTTTAAAGGAAAGGGCTTACTATATCCCTGACCAAAGAAGTATACTTATACGTTTGGAAGGCTCTTGCGAGCTTTAGAGTTTTGGGAAAGAAGACTCTTGACCTCTTGGCCAAGGAGGAAGGGGTGGGTTACTTTCCTGGCCTGTCTGCAGCATCACTTATGGTCAGTGAGATGACAGATGTCATAGAACATCCTCACATTCAAAAGGAAAGGACTCAGGATTGCTATTTTAGGTTGGAGTCTATAGGTAATCTGGTTCGCAAGTGTAAAGCAAATGATGTAATAATAGACTTCTAGCTTTGGGGAAGCGTTTATCACCGAACTTTTGCATCTTTGATTCTCAAATGGATTAAAAAAAGAAAAAAGTTATGAGATATATTTCTACCTTGATAGCTTCTATAATTCTCTTTACCTTTTTTTTTTTTTTTTTTTTTTTTTAAGTGCTTCTGTCTGCCTTTTTGGATGTTTTTATGCACCCTGGCTCTCAGAGATAGAATATTCCAACAGTATCATCTAGCAAATAAAGTGTCTGCTGTATGTGCATGTTTGTTTTATGTCTCTGGTGGTGGACACTGAGGGATGGAGAACAGGGATGATGATGATGGGTGAAGATGGAATGTTGAGGCTTTCTTTGAGGCTGGAAGTCCTCAACCTTTTTACCATCAAGGACCCCCTCTATGCAGGTTTGTATATATGAATAAGTAGATTTCCATACCTTTTCCTCTTCAGCATTATTTTTGTTAGTTTTTATTTTTGGACTTTAAGATTATTTTAAAGTTTATTCATTTATTTTGTGTGTGTGTGTGTGAGAGAGAGAGAGAGAGAGAATATATAGCACATGCATACGTGCATGAGCAGTGGAGGGGCAGAGAGAGGGAGAGAGAGAGAGAATCCCAAGCAGGCTCCACACTGTCAACACAGAGCCTGACTTGGTGCTTGAACTCTTGAACCGTGAAATCATGATCTGAGCCGAAATCAAGAGTCGGCTGGTTAACCAAGCTGAGCCACCCCAGCATCCTGGACTTTAAGATTATTTTACAAACTTTTGAATAGTCATTATGTTCACTGTATGCAAATTCAAAAAGTGACAAAAGCTATGAAATTTCTCTTATGCCCTGGTCCCTTAATACTTTCTTTATACACATGTAATCAGTGTGTGTGTGTGTGTGTCTTTCTAGAGACGTATACATATATAATCAATATATTTGTTTTTGTTCATGTATTGGTTTATATATTTACCTTGTGAACATTGTATTTTGGAAGTTTTTTTTTTTTAAATGCCAAACTGCACTTAACAATATAGGTTTTATAGCCTTATTCTGGTATGACTTATTTCTATTAGCTTTTAATAACACTGAAATTAGTTTCAGATCTGCCCCTCACTCCACCCCCTTGCACTTCGTGAAGCAGAATTCCACGTAAATCTTGGGGAGGTTCCATGCTTATGTGTCAAATTCTGCCTTTCTTCGGTAGCCTCAGTGGGCATGCAATGTTTCTGAAGCCCTTGCAGTTATCACGTCCACACAGTAATGCTTTCTTGTTCTTGAGGAATTCTCATTTGCACATGCTGGGTTCAGAACAGATTCTTTTGTGTCTTTTTTCCTTATTTCATTCTTGTACTCTCCTCCACTCACCTCGTTTTACTTCTGAATTTCCATTTTTCTGTGAGCTTTTATATTTGTACTCATATTTGGTTTTATTTAATTTGACTTCTTTTTTTCTGATCTTAGTTGAGTGTGTAAGTTTAAGAGTGCTGGGAACCATCTGAGACTGTTTTGTTCCTTTAAATTTTACTTCTATTGAGTCTGTAAAGGGTACTGATTGAGAGCATGGGATCTGGAGCCAGATTGCCTGGTTTGAGGCCTAACAACATGACCTTGGGCAAGTTACTTAACTTCTTTCTGCTTTATGTTTCTTACACTGTTCAGTGGGGTGTAACAATATTATCTACTTTAGAGATGCAGTGATTAAATTATATAACAATTGCATAGTGCATATCAAATATTAGCTATTTGTATTTTTATGATATAGCTGTGATTATATTTGGTTTTTATAGGATGTGACTTAGCGTTTTTAAGCTTATAATTTTGAATATATTTGTATATATTTTAAGGAACCATATAAATCTTCATTCCAGAATGTAGCCTTCTTATTTATTTACTTTATGTTTCTGTTTTTGTTTTTTTTTATTTTAGAGAGAGAGAGAAAGAGAGAGTAAGCAGGGGAGGGAGACAGAGGGAGAGGGGGTGGGGGGGAGAGAGAGAGAGAGAGAGAGGGAGAGGGAGAGTCTCATGCAGGCTCTAGCCTCAGTGCAGAGACCAACACGGGGCTCAATCCCATGACCCTGAGATCGTGACCCTAGCAGAAACCAAGAGTCGGATGCTGAACTGACTGAGCCTCCCACGTACCCCTAACCTTCTTTTCTAAACTGTTAAAATGAATCTATAAGCTATCCGGATAAAATAGTAAGTTCTGAATGTGAGGGTAACTTGAATATATATATATATATATATATATATATATCAATTCTCTTTCCTTCCCTTGTTGGTTGAGCCTAGTGTGTATATTTTTTTTCATGGTGTTCTTTTTGTGTATGTAGAGCAGCAGTCAATAGAATTACAATGCAATAATTTAAAATTTTCTAGTGGCCACATTAAACAAGTAAAAAAAAAATAAGTTTAATTAATTTTGTTAATATATTTTATTTAACCCTATATATCTAAGTTACTATCATTTCAACATGTAAGTAATATAAAATTATTGAGATATTTTACATTCTTATTTTTGCCCCAAGTCTTTGAAATCTACTGTGTATATTCCACTTACAGCACATTTCAATTCAGACTAGCCACATTTCAAGTGTCTAATAGGCACATGTGGCTAGTGGTTACAGTTTTAGGACAGTTGTAGTGTATAAACTACTTTCAAATTTGTCCTTTTAGTTTAGGGAGGGTTTTATGATATTTTGCAACAATTGATAAAGCTAGATGCATCTAATAGGCAGATAGAAATGATAGGTTTGCGGTGTGAAGAAAGCTATGGGAGGGGTTGGATTTGGGAGGGATCAATGAATATATAGATGGTAATTGAAATCTCAAAGTCAATGACAGAATGAAACCATAATATCCCTGAGGATAAAGCCCCAGGGGATTCCTAGAAAAAGAGCCAAGTTAAAATAGGGAACACTCATAGACTAGAGAAGAGCTGCTAGGTGGTCGCACCCTGGAAACCAGTGGAAGGGAATTTCAAGGACGCATGGTGGGTAGGCCTGACAAGTGCCAAAGTCTAGCAGAATGAGGAATGAAAGTAGGCAATTATTAGCATACCTTGGCAATGGCTGTTTCAGTAGAGTGATAGCTCAGGAAGCTATGTGGTAGTTTGAGCATTGATGGAAGTTCCGGTGAAGGCAATGAGTCTATATTCTTTTTAATGGAGCTTGTCAGGCTAGTTGGTAGTGTTGAAAGAAGTGTGCTATTTATGAATGAGAAGGAGCCAGTGGAGAAAAAAAGATTGGAAGTGGAGGAAAAGGAGAAGAATGGTGGAGCACAGTTTTTAGAAAAGGTGCGAATGAATAGGGTTCAGTGCATAGGCAGAGGGGTTAGTAATGGCACAGAAGAAGGTGAATTACAAAATAGGAGAGAAAGCATTCTGAGATGGGAATTTGTATGAATTTGTATATGATAGAGTGGATTCCTAGTTGTAGGCAACAGCTCGTTTAAGTTGCAGCCAGCCAGCTAGTTTAAGCAAAAAGGGATATGTTACACACTGCTTAATTCCCCAAAGTGCCAAGGAACTAACCTTGACTGTTAATAAGCTAGGAACAGCACAAGCCAAGGGAAGCATCCAGTTACAGTATTTTAGTAGAAGATCCACCGTCACTTGCTACTAGGAACCTGTGATATTAGGGGTCGTTTAATAGAGTATCTGGCCGATTTTCTCAGAAGAACAACATGCCTTCACTACAAGATTTGATCTCTTTGGAGGTGGTCACCACCTTGACTTGCTCACTTCTGTTTTCTAAGTCTTGCATGGATTTTTCTGATTGTTTGGATCTGGGTCCCCATAGAAGGCATGATGCAAATGAATCTGGGAAATGGAGTTTTTAGCTTTGGACGTCCTATAGTAGAGGAATCTAGAGAGCAAGCTAGAGATGGAGTGCACCCTGGGTGCTTCTGGCTCTGATCTGTCATGAATTAGAGTCAAGATTCACTCAGGGCACCAGTCATCTGAAGGTTTGAGCATCGTGGATGGTCCACCTACAAGATGGCTCACATGTAAGCCTTTGTTGGTTGATTCTGGCTCTTTGACAAGAGGCCATGTAGACTGTTCCATAGAGCTGTTTGTCCTCATGATGTGGCAACTTGCCTCACCCAGAGTGAGTGATCCAAGAGAGCAAGGAGCTAGCTGTAGTATCTTTTAGGACCTAGCCTCAGAAGTCAGATAACATCATTTCCAGGGCATTCTGTTTTTCATTCAAACCAACCCTCATGCAATGAGAAGGAACTACATGAAGGCATGAATTTCATGAGGTGAGGATTTGGGGCTCTCTTGGAGGTTGGCTACCATGCCTCCCCACATTCCCCATTGCCCATCTTCCTTTAACAGTAGAAATTGATCAAATTTATCTGTAGAAGAGAAAAACAATTGAAAAAAAAATAGAAGGGAACTTGCCAAGAATTTGGATAGAATGTGGTTTTGTGTTGGATCTTAAGGGTACCAAGTGCACAGTAGCTGCCAATTTTTTAAAAGATTCAGAAATGCTGTTCAGTTACTTGTTCTCAGGCTTCTCCTCTAAAGGCAGACAGTGTATCATAAAATTATAACTCAGTCTAGGTGTGTGTATTTTGATGTTTGAAGATAATGAGGTTGTGATATACTGTCTTCCAGAATAGCTCTCCCTCTCCTGTCCTCCTCTCTGAAATGAAGAGGTTTGACTCGCTGTCCCTGTGGTCCTTTCTCAGCCTCCATTTCCTAAGACCCTGACTAGCTTTGAGAACTGGAGTGAACATCTGTGACATACTGGATAGATGTAGGCCATTCTCCAATGCCTTGGTCACATCATCTTATTTCTTTCATATCATGTGTCACAAACTGAAATGATACTGCTGATGTGTATGTCTCCTTGCATCCTTCCTTCTCTTCCCAAAATCAAGCTCTAGCAGGGCAAGTTTTGTCTTGTTCACTGCTGAATTCCCAGCAACCAGTGCAGTGCCTAGTAGATGCTCAAGGGGTGAATGTCTAAATAAGAAAATGATTTTTCGAGGAAATGTATTACAAGATCATTATTTGTAATAGCCCACCTCAAAAGTTTTGTTTTGTGTTCTCCTTCTACTTGATTTACGTCTTCTGAGCCTTTCTCTTATCTTTTTTGTCCTTTTTTTTTTTCCTTTTTTGGTGACTCCAGCTCAGGATTCTTTCTGTGGCTGTGAATGTTTTTGTCTTGTTCAGAGTTGGTGGCTGGAAGGGTCTCCATACTGATTTCTTTCTGAAATAGGTTATTTGGACTTCCTGAGTACTGTTTAGTTAAGATAATTCTTTTTAGAGATGCTTTTGGTGATCCTGTGACTTTATGCTATGTATACGGTTTGGGAGACATATTTCTCATTGCTTTGCTAGCTCTTCCCTTTTATTTGCCATACAGATCCTTTTTGGATGAGTTACTATGTTAGTTTTGACCCTGTCAGTATTGATGGACCTAAGGATTCTGACTTTAATGTATACAGCATAGGAAAGTCACAATATCCACCCTTGGGTGTATTGTAAGATCTTACTGTCTTCACTGTGCATGGCTTGCAGAGAATACAGAGCTGTGTAAGTTAAGTAACAGCTCACACCTGATATAAAGCTCTCCCAGAAAGCAGTGTACTTACGGTATTTACCCAGATACAGAAGTGTCTGTGTACCTCCATTGTTTCCCTGGAGTGAAAACCCCAGACCTGGACTGATTATCCATATGCATTCCAACCTGTCTCTGAGATCTTAGACTATCCTCAGCAGAGGTTCTTGACAGCTTTTTGGATTATGGAGCTTTTTACAAATCTGACAAACTATTGACCTTCTCTCCAGAGAGGTATCCATTTACATAAACCCACACATTTTACATATATCATTTAGAAGTGTATAGACTCCTAAAGTTCATCCATGTACCAAGGTTAAGGACCTCTAATCTGAATTCTTCTTCTTAGTTTTGAGTTATAACTGATTTGGGAAAATTTGGAATGATTGAAAAGAAAAACTCTTATTAGTTAAGACTCAAAACATTTCTGTCCTTGGAGACTCTTCTTCCATCCTGGAATATTCAAGAATCAGAATACTGGATCATCCAAGCAAACTCTTGTCCAGATAAGGATTCAGAATTTAGGCTGGGCTTATTTTGAAGATAATATCTTAATTACGTCCTTTGATCTCACAGGTACCTCTGATTAGATTGGATATATGTAAAGAGGGAAATCACTGTTTCTGGATCATCAGGTGAGCACATGGGACTTCATTTTAATTTGTCCACTGAGTCAGTCCTCTGTCAGTATGTGGGTATTTCCTATCATCTGTTCTTTCTTTATTGCAGTGTGGGTCAGTGAGATGATAAATATTTCTTAAGTTTTACCAGATTACTTCCTCTGCTGCTTGAAGTCAGATTTCTTTATTTTAATTTTATCTCATTATTATTGCATATACTCACACTTCTGTAGCAGATAAAAATTCTCTGCTCTTCTTTTTATGTATATACTTTGGAGAGTTGTGGACAGCTCTCATATTGTTCCTTGGTTGTCAGCCAAGTTATACACATTTAACTCCTTTAATCTTTCTTTGTAATTCAGTCGGCTTGGCTGCTTTTTCTAGATTTTCCCCCATTTCATCTGCATCATTAATAAACAGAAAAAACATGTTATCGCCTGGCTTCTTCTACATACTTTCATTCTTTTTCCTTCCTGGTTTTGCGTCAGATTCCTCGTTGAACTAAAGCCAGCCAGACATCATTTCTCTGGGCCACTTTGGCAAAACATGAATGCCTTGCCTACAACTATCAGTGTCCCAGGCAGTAACAGCATCACCGGTATACACAAGAGGAGAGAAAGGGAACGTCAGGAGAACACTGAAGAGCGAAATGATACATTTTTCGATTCTGTGGCAGACCAGCCCATGCCACCCAGGGTAAATCTTGGTACCTGAAACCTTCCCCACAGGGTTTGTCCTCCCAAAGTGTGGTGCACAGCACCAATTTGAATAATAAGAGAAGCCTGGGCTGTGTATTGTTTGTGAAGTTTGGCCACTGTTCTCACTCGGTTTCTTTTCCACACTCTCCCACTCCCACCCCTTTTCCCAACACCGATCGTGACTTGCTGTCAGAATCTGTGGCCATGAGCAAAACTGGGCGGGGGATCATTTTGTGGGAAATTAGATAGGTTCAGGTGGTAATGCCTCATGCTTCTGTGTGTCACATCTGAGGCAAGTGCTTTAGTTCTCGCTGTTTCTGTAACAGTCGTTGGTCTTCTTGTAACACCTGGTTCAGTGGAGATGTACAGGAGGAAGGGACAAGTGCACCTTTGGTGCTGTTCATCAATGCTGTATTAGTTTCACAACTTTGTTCCTGTCCTGATTGGCAGGGAGAAGCATACTGCTTCTAGATGATGCTGAGCTTAGTGTAAAATATGCCAGCATGGGATCTGGGCTTGTCACAGTTCATTTTTTCTTTTCATTTGGTTTGTAGAAAATGGACTTCTACCTCTACTTATCTTGTACATTAGAGAGAAAAGGGTCATACGTCTAGCTGATGGCTTATTGGTGTTTTTACTCACCAGATTCAGGTAGTGTATTTAGTTGAAGCTTGCAACAGCACACGCTCGGCTTTCTCGTTTGTGTTAGCTTTGCTCCTAGTACAGAATTGAATAGGATAGAAGAGACGGTTTTCCTGTTTGTCTCTGTGGCAACTTTCTAGATGATTTGTGGTTTAATCCTTTAAACATTTTTGATCATTTATCACCTCTTTTCTTGTAAAGGCATAAAATATTCAGATACTACTGTTACAATCTTTTAATCAGGTTATTTTATTTTGAGGAAATCAAGGTCAGAATAACAGCTGACACAGTTGCCTCTGAATAGTGACCTAAAAATTACGACACTTCTGTTAGTTTTCTGTCTGACTTTATGGCCTTCGTTCATCTATCAGATTTTAGATAAGATCATGTGATTGTGAGTCACATATTTCTTGATCTCTGGCTTCTTGAATAGGTAAGCATGTAACCTGGACCCCTTTAGGTCTGATTCTTTAAAAAATGTTAATCTCTCATGTGCCTTTAAACTGCCGACAGCGTTGTACCCAAGTTAATTTCTTTACGCAATTGGTAGATTCTTCAGCATAACTTTTGTTTCTTGAGTCTTTTCAAGACCTGTCAAAGAAAACAAAATGCTAACCTGACTTTAAGGGGCAAAAAAAATCCTCCCCCCTCCCGGCCCCGTACTATATTATTCTTTGTTCTCTATGTGCATCAAAGTGACAATCCCACACTGTCTCAATTGAGGGAGTCTAGCACAAAATAAAAAACAGCCTGGCACTGTTCTAGGCTGGCAGCCAAAATGTTTTGTGTAGCTTGGTTCTGGCAGTGGTTTTCATAAGGCAGAGGGTCTACCCTCCCAGCACCACTGAAGGAAGGCAAGCAGGCTTAGTCTCTCCTGCTTCTCCCATTTCTTTTCCTTCCTTTTCCTCTTCCTTCATGTAGAGCACCATAGGAGAACAACAAAGCAACTTTTTCTTAAATAGAAACACCGTTCTCCTCACAACTTCCCTGTTTACTAAATGGCATTGTTCCTTAGGGAAGCTTGTGTTCAATCTCCCTTTTCCAGCTCTTAGAGATTTCCTTCACAGTTGGCATTTTTGCCACGCTTTTCAGAAACCCCTTCTGAATATTGCTAACTTTGGTCCTGTTGACATGGTATTTTTGATTGATTGGAATCCTGTCTTCCTTCGCAGCTTCTTACTTGAATGGAAACTCTTGAAGATAACTTGGTGGTTTTAAATGGATTTTTATGCCAAGATAGCTCTTGTTGAAACCCAAAAGTCTGCCATTGTTTTCTATTTTTGTCTAAAACTCAGGGTCAGCTTTTAGCATTTGTGAATTGAATACTCATTTTTAGAATGTCTGATAAGTTTAGGTAAGCAAGTTAACTTCCATTAAATATAAAGATGTGCATTAAAAATTTTTTCCTTTGAAATGAAAATGCAAGGTTAAGCAGAGTGCTTTTAGGTTTCCCAGTTCTTTCTAAATTATAGCTAGGGACCTATTATTACAAGGAGTGTGAACAGGTAGCATTATGATTTTTAAGTGATGATTTGAGCAGGAGACTAGGTTTTCACTATGAGCAAGCATTCTATGAAATTTCGTAGAATGTTCCTCAAAATGCAAATGTGTTTTCTGTTGTATTAAGCAAAAACAAATGACTGACTTTCAAGTGCTCTATTTTAAAAATTAGTGTTTTGCAATCAAGATAAGAATAGTTAAATAGGCAGAATATGTTTTCTAAAGAGGAGATTGATATTATTGTGACTGATTTTTATTTTAAAAACTTGTCAATGATTTTTGGCAATAAGAAAATGACTTTGGGAGGAAAAATTCATGAATTTTTGTTAATGGTATAACAAATGTGACCGAAAAGAAAGTAAATATGGTTCCTGTTAGAATTATTAATGTGAAACATTTTTATATACCACATATACTGGGAAATAGACCTATTATGCATACATTAAGATAAACTTGTACAATCTAAGTGTTGTTTTTTTTTTTCCCTAGAGATTTATTTTTAATTTAGAAAATGCTTTAAAATCATTGAAAGGATTTGTAAAACAGGTATATGAGAAGTATGCATTAAATAAACTCACCTGTTATTTTCTCTCAATCTCAAGACAGGTTCAGCAACATATTGGCTCATTAATTTCACAAAACAAACAAGTACCCACATTGCTTTATATGTATAATGCACATGTTAATAAATGCTAACAATTCTCCATTCCCCCCAATGCTGTTTTTTTGACTTGTATTTAAGTGCCCTTTTCTGTAGAGTAGCTAAAATCAATCTGGGTGAGATGCCTGTTAAGTTATATCAATTAAATCTTTAGGTCAACATTTTACATTTTAGACGTGTGACATTTTTTAGAAGGAAAGCCAGTGAAACTTTTTTTTTCTTGGTCCTCTTAAGTGCGTGACTGTCTGTCTGGAGTCCTCTGTGCCCAGGTGTGATGGTATAGACCAAAAGCTTATTCTCTATGTTCACCTGTATGTTTATTGCATATTAAATACTATGCATTCACTTTAAATACATTTTCTCCAGTGCTATAATTTTGATTTGCAATTAAGCCCTTTGTCTTTTCTGTGGTAGGAACATATCTTTCAGTGACTTAGGAATTGCAACACGAATTGTTGTATTTATTTGTTTATTCTAACTATACACAGGGGCATAGTACAATATATTTAAGACCTGTAATGTTTGAGTGTTTGAGCAGGGTTTTTTTTTTTTTTTTTTGTAAATACTATTGAGCTTTTCCTTTTTGTAGGTAATAAATTCTATAGTTTTGTTTAATGCAGAACATATATCAAAGCTGTATCTTTATGGTTTGACATTATATGGTTTGCAGGAATTACTGTTTAGTAACTTAATCATATTTGTAGCAACCTGGAAAAAGAGCTTTATTGAGGGATGTCAGCAAAGTTGGATAAATACTAAATTCATTATTTTAACCAGGATTTTATGTTATTGTATTAGATACCATGTTTATAATTATGAGTAGTGTTTTGTTTCATTGGAGTATCACTTCAGGTTTTAAACGTTACTCCAGGGTAGGTGGCTTGAATATTTTGTTTGATGTCAAATATTGGTAACCTATAATAACAGATGTGGATTTCTGAATTTATGTGGTCAAAGATATTAGTAATCTTCCCTTACACATGTGGTACAGACTTCAGTGTCAAATTTTGTTAGAGAGTATTACAAGAACGCGTGTGTGTTAATTCGGTCGTTTGGTTCTTCCTCTAATTTTTGATACATTTTAATTCCCCCTGCCTGACATATTATCATTCTGTAGAATACTGTCACAAGTATTTCATATGTTTTCTGTGGCATCTCACACTGCTCACTTTTTATCCATAGTACCATATGAGTTCCCCCTTTCAGGTTTGCGCTGCATATTTTAAGCTGCTGATAGTGTAAGTACATTGCAAGGTAAAGTGACATTTAGCTTTTTGAGCTAGTCTCATTTTTAGCATGAAAGCAGGGTGGTTCCCCCCGCCCCCCATCTTCTCGTATTTCCCATTAAAACAAAGAAATTCAACAAAAAAGCAAACAAAGAAATTCAGAGATTTGGCTACAGCAGCAATTGAAATGCATCAAAAAGTGGCTACTACAATACAGTTTTATTAATGAATGATCTACATTGGTTCCAGCTGTGTCCATGTGATTAGGCCTTCACCAGGCAGCCATGGGTATTTCCCTATTGCTTTTATTTGATTTCCAAGAATGTGTCATCTGTTACATCAGCCCCTGCCAATATGCCCCCTGTAAAAGTGTTTTGTTTTCTTTTTCCTTCCAAATTTCTGAAGCATAAGTTGAATACCCACACATATCCCTGCCGAAATATTGTTTCTAGTGAATAGTGGCCTAGGTTTCTATGCCTGGTGTTGCATACCAAAATTCCAGAATATAAATTAAAGTAAATGTTTATTAAGTTTATCAGTAAATGCTCAGAAGTGTGGTTGCCTGGTAATGCTAAAGATAGACTATTTTCGCTTTTACGTTTCCATCTTAATATTTTATTACAGTGGTATAATGTGTTATAGAGGTGGACAAGCTTGCAGATTGAAATGGGGATCGTCCAGATTGTTCCCTTCCCTGGACCATATGGTATAGTTCTAAAAGCCTTTTGTACGCTGTCTGTTCAGTTTATTGTAAACTCAATCTTTAGTGCACCTAAAAAGATAACCAAATAAAAATGGGCCTCAGAAAAAGGACTTGATATCATGTAAGGGCCTAGAAATACTTGTTTTAAAGGAGATAACTGCAGATGAAATTGAAGTTGAGATGATATAAACAAAGGAGACTTGTCATTCTCTGAATATGCTTTTGAGTTCATATGGATTGACCAGGATTGCCTTTGAATGCTGGTTTTAAAATGAAGGAATTTATGTTCTCTGACTATACTTATTATCCTTATTTATTTTATTCTTGCAGTCTCATGAAGAAGAGAATATAGCTTTTATCTGTTTTACAGAGGAAGCTTCTACCTAGGAACAGAGCCAAAAATATATATAAGCCCCAGGTTTTATGAATATATAGGGTTTTTTTTTTTTTAATTGATTTCGGTGAGAATTTAGGGCTAAAACTTTCAATTATTTCACCCTTTAACTGTTACCTCTACTCAGATTATTGAAAACTTTCTAATTCCTTTCCCCCACCCCCAACTTGACCTATTACGGTTCCATAATTCTATTTTAGGAAAATGGGATAAGAGATTGCTTATCCCATATGCTAAGACTCTTTAAAAGCTGGGAATGAGATGATTTCTCCTGACTCTCACTCCCCTTCCCTCTAAAGTAAGCTACTGTTAGAGAGGAGCATTAGACATTATCCATTGCTTTTTGGCACAAGAGATTTGAAGCTGAAATTCTACCAAATGAGGGGAAAAAAAAAGGAGAGCCTGTGAAGAGCACGATTCTTTACTCTATCATTACCCTGAACCACTGAAAGGGTAACTGAGAGGAACTCAAATGTTATTGGAATGTGTAATTTTCCTTTGAATGGCCACAGTGAAATATATTTGAACAAAAAAGGCAGAAAAAGTATATGTGGCTTATGGAGTGATGGTGATTGAAATGAATGAATCTTTCCAGCACTCTAAGATAGAAACTATTCCAAGAATGGTACACACTCAAAATGTGTCCAACAGAAACTTATACAGACTATTACCTTAAGGAGCTTACTAGAGAGAAGTGGAATAGCATAATAATTTAATAATGGTAGTGGTAAATTGGACCCCAAATATATTTGGGATATATATTTTTTTAAGTTTGAAAAAATTTTAAAAACGGAGAAACTGATTTCGGTTTGCAGAAGAAGTCTTTCCTATTAAAAAAAATACTGTTATCTTGTGGTCTTTCATTTATTCAGAAGCTGCTTTCTAAAGTGCTCGCACAATTGAAAGCATAGTTTACACTGTGAAATAAACTAGGTTCCTTGTTCCTTCTCTCTTTTCATTCTCCTTCCTTACTCCGTTCCTAATCTTTGGCTATTTGATTCTATGTGTATATTGCATTTGTGAATGATATATATACCACACCATAAAAAATATTACTTTATAGATTTGAGGATCAGTTAAGAAGGGAAATAAAAATCTTGTAATGACTATGCACAAATAGATTTCTGTGGAAGAATTAGAACATGCTTATTTACATAATCCACATTACTGAAAATTGTAGGACAATTGTAGAAATGTAAATTCAAAATTGTTTTTATTTCTTCTAGCTGGGAAGAACTAGATCATAGCATAAGCTGAGGAAGGGGGAGCCATAGATAGTTTAACTCAAATCCTTCCTCTTTGCTGCAGCTTCCTTTTTAATGGTAAAAATGTCTCTGGCTCCAGAGAGTAGAAAATCTTACTGACTCTGACTGAAATGAGGAAGGGTTTTATTTGTCTCATAAGAAGTCTGGAGGCAGTTAATTCACAGATAGCTGATGCCATCAGGGACCCAGGTAGCATCTCGTTTTCCCACATCCTTAGCATGTAACTTGCCTTTTATTACACAAATGACTTTTGTTCCTCCAGAAATTGTGCTTACCTTCAAGCAGAAAGAAAAGTGAAGGATTCTCAGAAGCGCTTTCCTCATGGGGGGCCGCCTCTTTTTTTTTTTTTTTTAAGAAAGGGATGTCTAAGAAAAAAGAAAGAAAGAAAGGGATGTCTGCTCATGGGGGACATCTCCTTGGCCAAAAGTCTGTCACATAAGTACTTCTAGAATGAGATAAAAAGTTTTTAGCCATCTTGTTTCTATTTTGGAGGAAGACAGGGAAAAAGAGAATGGGAATGAAGGTTGAGTGAGCTCTCCGAGTTCTCTGCCATAATTCTCAATTTTTTTGTATGATGAGTTGCTTGGACCTTTGAACTTTCTGGGTACTTGGTGTATATAGTAACTTGTTGGTTCCCTTTTGATATAAGTACGTATGTTTTGGTTTTGTAATGTTATTTCTGTGTCTGACAACAGGAACTGTAACTGGGTCACCTTGGTGTCTTTACACTTACCACAGTGCCTAGATGTGGGTCTTCACTCAACACTTGTTGAATGAATGGATGGATGAGTATTAGGAAACATATTATATTTGTAATATTATTGGTGTAAATCATTTATGCCTATAAGGGATATAGTGATAGTTTTAATTTGTGAGGGGTTGTGGACTACATTTTATTGATTTGTCTGTTACTGGTAAGGGAAAATCAAAGTTGCAAAGTTGTTTTGAGTGGAAGGTGCTTAGTTACAAAGGTTATAGGAGAATCCTCAAAATGACTTAGTACCAGTGCTTTTGCTGGAGTACATTATTCCATGAGTAAATAAAAATATAATTTCCTTTTAACCCTTTGCATAGACTATTGTTTAAACAAGGATATCTTGCATTTGTCATATATTAAGATCTCAGTTTTTGAAGAAGTAAGCGATTTGAACTTATCAATATGGTAGGAAATTTGATAACTTACATTATTGATGTTGATTTACAGGAAGGAGTTGTTACAGCCTTGGTAGCCTCATGGCAAAGAGCCTACTGTGTCACATCTTATCCTAGGTGGCATTTTAATTAATGGTTTTAATTCTTAGAGTGACAGCTTCATATTTTTTTAATCCACATACAAATAGTAATGTACAATTGAAGAATATGTCTAAAAGAAACACTAAGAAGTCATCTTTACATCTGCTTGCTTTGCTTAATCTGTCTTAGAGGAAAGCAGGCTACCTCTTCATTCAAAATCTGCAGAAGAAATGGCTGAGTGTAACTTGATAGGGTGAATCAGTGCCTCACAACTTGTCCAATGTCTAACTGAAATTCCTTTTGTTGTATTTCCGTTCTGTTTCTGTTATTTTGGCCTCAGAGGACAAAGAAATCAACTATCCACTGTCTCCCATGCAACATTCCCTATATAGCACCATTTTAATAAATTCCTCCCTTTTCATTCATCATGGCAGGGTTGCTGGTACCTTAATTACTAAAACAACCTGTGCATGGATAGAACTTATCTCAAAGCAGGGAATGTATTCAAGTATCTGGAACTTAAATTTTCTATCTGAGCAGTTTATAGTCACTGAAAATAAAGGAAGCCCTTTTAACATTCAGAAGCAGTTCTGGAGAGAGTTCCTACATAATCACAATTTAGGCAAGATAGTTTCCTAGATTTGGACTCAGAATTGGGTACTGATTGTCTGTTTTGGCCTTTAAGCTGCTCTTTTGGTCCTACTTTTGGGGCCAATGCTTTGCACTTAAAAAAGCGTGTTCAGCCCTTTTTTACCTTTATATTCTCAGTGATCACTATAGTATCTGGCACTTAACAGGACCTAAAACTTTGTTAAATGAATTGTTTTAGTATCCCTTGGTAATGCTTCCTAATACAGGTACCTTTAGGCTTTACATTTCCCCATTCCTCTTTATTTTTCTGCCTAATGAGCACCCATAGTTAATTTTGTGTTGTCTTTATCTTCTTATTCAATAATATCTGCTATGGTTCATAACTTACTTGAATAGTTAAATACAGTGGTAATGCCTGGACAATTCAGTTTATGATGCTGCTCTAATTTTTATCTAGAAATCTCTTTTTTCCCTTTCTCATAAAGTGAGAACTTATTGTAGCCTATGGAGGAGAATTCAAGAGTATGTTAGTTGAGTGCCTATTGTGTGTAAGGCACTTTGCTGGATAATGAATAGATATAAACATAAGTTGTGCATAGACTTTGCTGCCAAGGAATTGAAATCTGGTTGACCAGACACATATATACGGTGTAACTGTTGTCCAGGTGGGATTGTGGTAACTGCTCTAATTGGGGTATAAGCCAAGTTTGGTGGTACCACAGAGGAAGGAGTAATTGCTTCTGACTGGCTGAATATAGGTGAGCAATTGACTTAAGCTTTTGCAGATGAGATGGAATTTGAATGGAGTCTTGAACTATGTGTAGGAATTTGACAGGTGGTAAAAGTGAATGGGTTCTAGGAAGAACGCACTAACAGTGCTTGGAGGTGGAAATGTGTATGGAATGTTCTAAAAATTGTGTTCAGGTAATGGTGTGTCTGTGAGAGTGACAGGAATCGAAGCTGAAAGGGAGCTTGGCACCAAATTGTCAAGGGTCTTATGTCTTGCTAAGGATTATTTTCTCTTTCTTCTGTAGAAAAAATCAGAGGTGTTTGAGTGCAGGGCTGACATTAAGTTTCAGAAAAATGGAAACATTAAATGTAGCGGCAGGGAGGGAGGACAGTCAGAAGCTGATGCCTACTTGAGGTTGAAGAAGATGAGGGAGGCTGGCGGCTCAAGGGCTTGGAAGAAAGACCTGATATCAGGGGTCTGGGGTGAGTCAGCCAAAAGCACTGTGGGTTGTTGATTTGTCGAGTTGTACAGCAGTATCCTGGCTCCCAATAGAGGGCGTTTTCAGTTTTGAGCCTCCTTTCCACCTACATCATTTTGGAATACTCTAGAACATGCCACCTGTCCTCACACCTGGGAGATCAAGTATTTCAGACTGAATTTGAGAAGAAAGTAAAAGGAGGAAAAAAAGGGTTGAATGGTTGTTAAGGGAGCCAAGAGTTATCTGCACATTTCTTCAACTCCTCTTTAGAGTGGGGGTCTTGGCCCTTAGTACTTTCTTTCTGGGCTCTTGGTTCATCGTCTTGAAGTAGAACTTGATTTTGGTCTCTCTTTGAGACCCAGCTGAAATGTTTTATAACATTTATCACTCTGTATTGTAATTATATCCAGGTCTGAGGCCAGAAACTATATTTGGGTCATCTTGATATCAGAAACACTTAGCATAACTTTTAGAATGCAGTCATTCAGTGAATGCTGAATAAAGCACATTTGTTTATGCTTTCCAGTCACACAGACCTTCTTACTCTCCGTACATGCCAAGCATGTTCCATCTCAGGATCTTGCTGTGCCTGCTGCCCAGAAGGCTTTAGATCCAGATCTTTTTAGCAACCCCCACTCTTATGGTTTCTGTTTAGATGCCATTTCATCGGGGAGGTGTCCTCTGACAACCCAATATAAAATACCACCCTTTCCCAGTCCCAGGCCTCGGCAACCGGATCCTTCATTACCTTGTGCTTTTTTTTTTTTTTTTTTTCAATAGCACCTGTACCCTCTGAGCTATATTTACTTGATGATTGTCTTTTTACTCCAATTAGAAAGCAATTTCCTGTGATAACAGGAACATTTGTTTTGTCACCTAATTTACCCACAACACCTGGAACAATGCTGGGCGCATAGTGGGCACAATAAATATTTGCTAAAGGAATGAATGAATGGTAAAGATCAGACTGAAAAGGATAATAAACACAAGTGTGCCAGTTTGTTTACAGCTTCATGCAAGCAATGGTATTGTTGTTATAACTTTTATAATATCAAATCATTAGTATTGCTCTCAGAAAACAAAAACAAATTCTGTTTTCTATAGATTGCGCCTGTGAAATCTAATTATGGATTAGTTTTTGTTTTAAAAATATTTGAATGCCAAGCATATCCAGTCAGAAAACACTTTTATTATCCATGCCAGCTTAATTTTTAAGGCAGTGAAATGGAAGACTGTCATTTCAGCAAGCAACTTATTTTCATTTGTGAGAATGGAATATTTTGAATATTCTAATTGATTTTTGAGGGCGATTTTACAAGAAAATAATCCTAGTTTCTGTACATTGTACATTTGCCTTTAAGACAGAAAAAACCTAGAAACAGGCATGGAAATTATTTTCCCAGAAAGTTGAGTGCTTACAGCTTCCTGATCAATGTCAGGAGGAGGGGTCAGTCAGTTCCAACATAAAAGGTAAATCTTGAGACACTGAAAACTTTAAAGATTTGGTTTAAAAAATTATTTTATATGTATATTTAAAGTTTGGAAAGAGATCCTAGACTGCCAGTCATGAGCCCAAGCCTCTATTTTATTGTATTTTACTGCAAATTCACTTGGATATTTTTCCAGAAATCTTAAGTCTGTAATTTGGCTGTAAAAAAGTTGGTTATCAAATCAATATTATTATATGGCTTTTAGTGTCATAAGAATTCCCTTTTGGAAACCCATAAAAACTCATTTTTTCTCACCATAAACTTTATCTGTCACTTTTCTGTAAGGTCAGAGTACTAATGCTGGAGGTGATCTGCTCTGGGACAGAGAGTCAACATAGTGGTCATAAAGTTAAAAAATGCCACATGGTGCTTTCCTGAGATTAGGGTTTCTTTTTCATATCAAGTCGGTGCTAATTTTAAAATATGGAAAGTTACAGGTTGATCACTATATTCTTAGTGTCCCTTTAAAAATAGACAAAATGATAAGCTTGGCCCTCATTTTCGCAGTTTCATATTTTTATTAGTACTTTTGTGTTTTGTGGAGGTTAATTCTTAATTATTTGTATACTTCTAATGGCAGGTTTTTTTTTTTCTTTTTCCTTCTAGATTTCTAAGCTAAAATTTTCAGGATAGATGGTTTTAAAGATGAACTATGATGAAATTGTTGCACTGGAAAACAATTCCAGGAATAATACTTTCTTATTATTTGAAATATGTTTCATGTTTTCATAGCATTTAAATTGTAAAAAGTACTAGGACCTGGGGGTTCCATTTAAAACCATTTCTCTACTAAGTCTGAGTTGCTGTTGGGTTAATGTATGTTGAGTATCCATTCAACTATTGCAGGTATATAAATATAGGAAAAATATGAGTGATTATGAAAGGAGGCAGTCTTTTAAAATTGCAAGACTGTGTCTGTAGTAGTTGACTATGCAATCAGTCCCTCCTTTAACGTGTTTAACACATATGGATGATTACTCAATAGCATGTTGCTGCTTTTTTAATACATTTTGGAAATTAAGTGTGAAACTAGAAGTTCTTTTCAATTTTATGCACCTTTATTAAATATTTCCCCCTTAGTTCAAGACACAAATCTAATTATTTAAGGCACAGATTAATTTTGACACTTTACTTGAACTTTAAAACTCTGAGTCTGTACTATATCTGTCCCTATTCAAAACCGTAAGTGCCAAATAGTATTTTAGTTTCTAATATTCTCTGTCAGAGTGCAGCTTCACATTCCTTACCGATAAATAAAGATCTTGATCTGTTTACAATTATTTAATAATTCAAGTACTTTTAAAAATCGACTGAGTATTACTTTTATTTCACACATTAGACAAGCAGTATTTCCAAAACCAAATTAATAGTGTTTATGAATAGCTGTAGCCCCATTAGTTTAACCCTTGCTGATTTGATTTTTAATAAGTTTCTTTATAGCAATAGTAATAGAATAATTTGAAAACCGCTGGCAAGCTCCTGGAGGGGAGTAAGCCTTCAGTAATTGGGAAGTAGTTTGTTATTTCAAACAATTTGGCCTCCTTCCTAAAGTTAGAAAAAATTTATAGTTTCTTTTAATTGCAAGTTGAAATATATTCAGTGAAGATAACTTGAAGAATAAAATAAAACACAAAGAGAAATTCAAAACGGCTCATACTTCTACCATAAATGATTATTTATGCCTACCTGTGTTCACGTGTATTCTCTCTTGTGTTTCTATGTCATTTCATCATATATTTTTATATATTCATAACTTGCAATCATGCAATGGTAGAAACATTTTTCCATGTTCTTTTTATTATGATTTTTGATCATTAATCATTTAATTATGAAATTTCTTTTTGTTGGATATTTTCATTGCTTGCAATTTGAGACAAAGACTTCAGTAAAGATTCTTCATAATTTCCAGTGTTAATTCTCAGAAGAAGTGGTACTGTTGAATCCAAAGATCGCAGTTTTCAAGATTTTTATATTATGTTCAGATGTGATAAGACATTTTAATACTTTAAAGCAGATACAGCCTTAGGCATTGGTAGAGTAGGTAGCAGCCTTCCGGCCTTGAGAAGTGTCTTTTTTTTTTTTTTTTTTTTTTTTTTTAAGTTTCTTTATTTATTTTGAGAGAGACAGAGACAGCACAAATGGGGCAGGGGCAGAGAGAGAAAGGGAGATGGAGAAGCCCAAGCAGGCTCTGCACTGTCAGCTTGGAGCCTGATGTGGGGCTCAAACTCATAAAACAGTGAGATCGTGACCTACGCCAAAACCAAGAGTCGGATGCTTAACCGACTGAGCCACCCAGGTGCCTCGAGAAGTGTCTTTTTAATTCACGAACGATTCTTATCCATTCTGCAGATGGCTGAAATTTTGCCATCACCTGTTGTCCCCTTGTAACATACAAGTACTCCTGGGAGAGGTAACACATTGTGCCTGGCAGACGTTTACTCTGAACAATGTGCAGGAGGTTATCCAATATCTTCAATTTAATTCTGGCAAGTATAGTTTGGACACAAGGCAGGAGAAAGGGACGTTAAAACATTGAGCAAGAGGAATGATGAGGGTGAACAATATTTTTTTAACTTCAGTTCTGCTAAGATCAGTTGAACAACTGCTATATGAAGTGCAAGAGAGTATATACCTAGTTTTATGAGTTTTAAGTTACAATCTCTCTCTACAGTGATTCAGGCTGTTTGTTAACTGCAAATGCTAATTAATCCAGTAGAGAGACGTATGGTCCCAGATATGGTGCATATACATGCCGGATAGAGATGCAAGGGGGAATTAATTAACTCCTAAGCAACTTTACTCTGTCTGAACACTCTGTTTGCAAAATGTGAAATTACTTCCTTAAGAGGTGATGAGGATGCAGAGTATGGCTTTGGGTAGTTGGCAAAGAATATTCTGTACTGTAGGGTCTCAGCTTCATTAGACAAAATATTTATGTCATTGGAATGTCTCCTTGAAAAACCAGCTGATAAAGAGATAATAGTGACAGACAAGGCCACTAAATAGATAAAAGTCATAGTGCTTGCTCCAATCAGGAAACTTTGAGCTGTTGTTACTTATCTTTTAGTCAGTGGAAACTTGTGTGTCAGATGATAGGGGCAAGCCTGTGCTTCCTCTGTAGAAAGACCTATAGTAGACCTTCTAGAAATTATACACTGTTGTCTCTGTATGCCTATTCTTTACTCAACAGTCTCAATCCTAAATATTTTCAGGATTTAGAAATTCCAGTCTATTATTATCAGACTGACTCTTTTTCTTATAATAGTGGGTAGCTAATAATATGCCCCTTGTGATACTTAAAAATAGTGATACAGCTCTCATTACCACATCTCTTAGCCCCAGATTTACTCAGCCCTGGTCTAAACTGGGTTTCTGGGCTTTTTAAAATTTATCATTAACGATCTCTAGAATCTATCCAGTTTTTCCAGTGTTGGCTTCTTAAACCATGAGCAAATGCCTTAGACCACTGGCAAATCAAAAGATTCTTCTCAAGGATATGGCAGCTAGAAAAGATCTGCTGTAGTACATAAATAGAAGAAAATATACTTTTAACTAGTCCTACCTCTAATAAGTAAATTACAATAATTAGGTGGAACTTTGGAGGTGAGAGAAGTGTCACTAAACATTTTAATTGATACATCTTTAAAGCATAGTTTTATTGATTTGGACCTTAAAGGACATTAGAGTTTATGTCCTTTATTTATTTACTTACTTATTTATAAATAGATTCTGATACTGACCTCACCTCACATTTCCCAAGACCATTTAAATAAGTCTGTCACTGCAGGGTGACTTTCACTAATATAAAGTGAATATTATTAAAGGTGTCTAACATTGATATTTTTAAGAATATCTATTTCTAGCCCTTCAGGCCTCTATGGAAATTTCTTTTTCTTTTTCCATGTGTCTACCTGATATTCTTTTGCCTCCTGAGCTGTTAGGATTTTGTATTTCTTGCAAGTTGATTTCTCTCACTGATAAATAGATTGAGTTGTGAGATTATGTCCTTTTCATTTTTTCTCTGGAAGTGAGTAAATCCAGAACTTTATACTTGGTGACATTTGTTTCAACCCATCAAGGGAATGCCACCCATGTTTGCTTGGGTTGCAGTACTTCAAATAGGACGTTGAGAATGTTTGTGTGTTAGAGTAACTCTGCTATTTCTGTTTCAAAATTAACTGAAAATGTGATATGTGCCTCCCACTTGGAGAGGGAAACTTCTCAACAATTTTTTATTTAGTTAAGATGGATTAAGTTCTTAAAAGATGTTAGAGCGAGACTCTCTAGCGCCAGTATAGTTAAGAATCTGTTAGTCATTTTATTTTAAACTCATTTGGTATGTATATTTATAATTATCTTACACAATCCAAGTCTGAGTTAAAATTTGTCATAGAAGCCAATGTAGGGTAACAAGATAATGCTTCTGACCAAGAAAGAAATGCCAGTCTAATGATTAAACCAATTGAATCCTTCTAGGTCGTAGACTTGACTGTCCTTGTGTTAAATATTCTTCTGGAGTCTAGAAAGGTCAGAGAGAATAGATGCCCATGGCATGAAACTTGGCTTCTAAATCCCTGGGTAGGGCTGCTGGGGCAGAACTATTTTTCCTTAGAATGAGGTGTGACATTTTGAATACAATAAGATGCCACCTGTTATATTTTAGGTGGTGATAGAATGTGTGCGTCAAGTTCTCTCTGTAAGTAGTAATTAGTGGTAGGAAGGGGTGATTATTTGTAGTTGATAATAATAAAGGTCTTGGATGAGTTCAGAAGAAATTGTCAAGGCAATCGCTAAAGAGTTTTATGGTTTATTGACTCAAAGAGAGTGTTGAACACTTTCTGTTTGCTAAGTGCTGACATATAGTGGTAAGCAAGCAGACCTGGTCACTGTCCTTTTGGAACTTAATATCCAGTAGGGGATACAGATATTATGTGGTCACTCGTATAAATACATCCTACAAGTGTTAAGTACAAAGAAGTACTACAGATTGTTATATCGGGGAGACTCAGACTTTGTCTGATGGTGACAGTAGTAAATTATGAAATAAACTGAACTCATCTATATGGCTGACCTCTTCGCCTCCTGTTTCAAACCCTCCTGTCATGTGAATCTCGGATATTGTCTTCCTTCCTCGTCATTAAGGTCTACTGCCCTATCAAAAAGGCCTTAGTCTGGAGCTGGGGCATGAAGGATAAAAGTTGTGGGATTAGGGAAAGGATGATTATGCAGGACTCTGGAAGGAGTTATAAGAGATTAAAACAAAAGTTTTGAGTTTTATCACTCTAACTATATGGTATTCTATATAACCATGTTGTGTGGTTTATAGCACTGATATCCTAGATGTACAAATTATTGGGAGTTACGATTAAATATAATATGTGATACATATATTTATCATCTTATACTGACATTTATATTTCACACACATATAAAAACATACTGCAATATATATCATTTACATATTATAATTCTTAAACATTGATTTTTAATCCCCAAACTCCAAAGACTAGAAAATGGATGCACCTTTTACTTACATCCTACCAGATACCTGCAATGAAGTATAATGGGGAAGATAAATGACCATGGGGTCAGAAGACCTGGACTTAACCCCTTGCTCTGTCCCTTACTCTGTGATGCTCAATACTCTCCATTTCTTTTTCTATAAAAGAAAAGCTGTTGGTCAATGGCTCCCGCATTCCTTCCACCTAGGATTCTGTGGATTCTTGACTCTCCTACTTAGGTATCCATATATGAATGGGTCAGATAATCTAATTTTCTCCCACTGGACTGATTTGCAGCCCATTTCAGGAAGGTGGAAGCCTTGGAGAAATGCCATCCTGAGAAAGCAAATACATTATTCATCTTGTCAGACTTTTATAAAATGAATAGTTGATGGCAGAAAGTATTTAAAAATGCCTTTTTTTCCCTTCCCCATTAAATAAAAGTATAATTACTCAATGTGAAATGGGATCTCTAGATTTACGGTGAGGGAATTGGCTTCTCATCCTGCTTCCACTGCTAGTATTCAACTAAGATGATGATAGACCAAGCAGATTAAAAAACTGCAGGTGATTTTCAACATTCACGGATCTCACAGATACTCATTCTTTTAGACCATGAAACTTGGGTTGGCCCAGAATGCAATCACTTGTGGTGTTTCTACCATTTCTTTTATCATTGTTACTTCTCTTGTATAAGTAGAATAAGATAAACTCGTATCTACATGAAAAGAAATCTAATAAATTCTCATTTCTATGACAGTACGGAAAGAGAATCAGTATTGGGAAGAGAATATAGTGTGTTTTGCTATACTCGCTGCTTGATTTAGTTTAGCCGAAATTTAAGGCTAGTTCCTGAGGTGAACATGAAGAGTCTGATGGCAAAGGGAGAAAGGTGTGAAATCACAGAAGTGTTAATTAACTAGGAGAGTGTGAGCGCTCGGTAAGGCAACAAGGCAAGGTCTGGGTAAGTGGGGGAAGAGAGATCCCAGTGGAGAGGGAGAAGCAGGGCTGTGGTGAAGAGAAAGGAAAGGCCAGGAAAGCAAGGTGAGCAGTGCCACATTTAGGGCCTTGGACTTTATCCATTGGTGACAGAGACGTTGATGTTTTTTTAGCATGTCACCTCATGATCAGATTTGCATTTTGGAATATTACCTGTAGCTGGAATACGGAGAATGGTGTGATGGGAACCAGATGATGTGGCAGCATGAAGGCCTAGTTAGAAGGGCAATGGAATAGTTCAAATGAGCGATGAGATGATTTTCTAGTGTAAAAGTTTCTACTCATTCATAAATACACTGCCACATTTTAAAATGTCGGCAAATTGAAAATATTTTTAGTATTCAGGAGAACTAATTCATTACTACTTTTATAGTTTGAAATGTTTCGTGAACTTAATAGCAATGGAAAACCGAAAGAGGATTAGGATTTTATTTGTTAGTGATATTAAACCAGTAAACATCTCACAAAAAATTTCATAGTTACAGCTTTGTTGTGCAATGTGGAATATAACTTCACAAAAATGTAAGGTAGTGAATTTGTAATATATACACATTTCTTTATTTGTGGAAATTATGCATATTTGAAAACAAGTGAATGATGTCCTAGTGTCAGTACGAATAAGTAGTTGTTGAATTTGCCCTTGATACAGTTATAACCAAGACTTTGTATTCATTCAAGTCATGGAATAAGTGACTGACAGTTCTAAACAGAAAGTTACAATCCCAAATTGAGAAAGAATGAAGATATTTGTTAGGGAAAATTACATAGCCATATATGCGTATCAGATTGTAATTTTTAAAGAGTACATATAGAAGATCATAGCAAATGAAAAAATTGGAAAAGTGCACTTGAAAATTACTTCAAATTGTGTCACAAATAAGGTGGCTTGTAAGTCTTCTTCCCAAATCTTGGTTTTGGTGCATAAATCCTTAGTTCTTCATGACCACAACAGGAAACTAAAGTTGGAGCTGAAGAAATTGGAACACTCATAGCACTGTGGGACAATGGATGAATACAGTGGGACATCATTTTCAGCATGAACCCAAGATTTTTATTTTTAATGCTGCTATTTAAGTACACACAGTAGTACACAAGTTATGATAAATGTTGGGTTGTATGCCCGTTATCAAATAATGGAGTAATGATCAGTTTCCATCATGCATTATCTTTAATTCACACTAATGTTCAGGAATCTCATTCATTCCTTACTGTTAGCCAAACTTTCTTTAATTGTATAGAATATTGCCAGGGCCTACAGTTTTAGGATTGCAAGGTTTTTACGCTGCATTTAATACCAGATTGTCTTTTAGTATTCAGAGATTACATTGAGGTTCTAGGAGATAGGATGGATTTGCTATGCCTGATTTTTATGAAAAGCTTTTCAAAGATAACTTTTTGTAGGATCTGCTTACTTCTGTTCCCCCCCCCCCCCACTCTACCCCTCCATATGATACTTTATTGTAGTGTAATACTTTGAGGACACTCTTTTTAGCAAAATGTATTTTTACTATATATTCACCCTTATTAGGTTCTGTTAGGGGAATTGGTAGTGACAGGTTTCAAAGCAGAAATCTTTTTATGCTTATTTTTTAGTATATAATAAGATAATTTCAGGTACATTTTAACAACCGGGGTTTCCCTGATGAATCATTAAAATAAGTGAGTGGGCTGGAAGGTAATACTAACTTTTCTCAGTACTGCCCTATTTTACCCTGCTGGGTTATTGTGGCTTTTTAAATAGAAGCCTGCGTGTTGGAGTTGGTGGGTGGAGGTGCAGAAGGGACAGGGTCAGTAAGAAAATACCAGGTAAACCTCTGATGACCTATTGGGAAGTCCTACTCAAATTTTATTTTCCCCAACTTACGGCATTTAGTGTTTCACTTCACTGGTTTCTGCCCTGCCAAACTGAACTCTTAAAAATATTGTGTATAGCCAAATAGAAAATATATTTGGAGCAACTGATTGAAGTGTAAGGTACCAAGCCATGTGTGGATTAGCCTGTGGAATCGATTTCTCATGTGTGTGGGATTCAAACCGTTAAACCATCATCACTGAAACCATACCTTCCTACAGCTAATAGCAGTAAGGTGTCTGTGGAATTTATTAATACAACAGTTCCTCTGATTTAAAATTATTACCTGGTATTTGGTTGGAAAATTATTTGAATATTATAAGTAACTGAATTGACATCATATATGAAGGCTAATTATGGGTTTCTAATGTGATTTAGGTTTTGTTTTAAAAATTCACATGATGTGTTTATACTTAGCACATCTTTTTCAATAAATCATTGGCATATTGCAAATTTCCTTTCTGACTACTGTTAAAAAAATAACTATGGCAGCAGTTGTAACTGCTAGAAGAGGTAGACTAAAATGTAGTTCACCTTGAAAATGGCTCAGGGAATAAAGAAATTGGGTCAAGCTTAAAATAAATGCAGGTACAGTGACAAAAAGTTTTAATAAAAATTTAAAAATATTCACAGCATTGGTTTCAGGCTACTTTTGTTCTTGGTGATCTTATCAATGCATTATTAGTTTTTAATTGAGATGACACTAATGGCACTTTTTCATTTTGGTCAAAATGTTCATATGAAACATTTTTGTGATTTTTTTCACTATGTGTCTGCTTTTAATCGTAAATATAAATTTTTAGAAAGGCAGACAATTCTTCGATAGATCATTTGACCTCTGGTGATCTTAAATAGAATTTGAAGTGGTTTAAAATTCCTATGTCATAGATATCACTTTGACTCATTTATATTGCCAATTTAATGTGTAGCATTTAGCCATGTATCATTAAATCATAGTATTGATAATGAATTAAACTTTCATAAAGCTTTAATAGTGTAGTAGATTCTCATTCATCTGGCATCATTGGGGAATAAAATATGCTGAAGAAATGAGTTTTTTTTTTTTTTTTTTAACGGAAGCTCACTGTGTTAAGCAGAAAAACTTAAAAGTTGATAAAAATTTATCTGACACACTTTGTATGTTCTTTTTGGGAGCAAGAGTGGATTGGCCATTTACTTTTTTCTTTACATTATAAAATATTAACAGTCTAGTGTCATGCAGAAAGGACATGGGCTTTCTGATCGATATTTGTTCCTCACATGAGAAGTTCTCTAGTTGTTGTTTTTCCTTTGAAATAAATGCCACACCCCTAATTCTGACATCCTTACTCCTTTTCTGCGGTGGTGCTTGTGATAATGCTTTAACAGATGGATGAACACTCAGGCACCTATGTAAGACCTTTGGCTGTGTCTAGGCTTGCCTACCATGTTTTGGCAAACACCTGGCCACAACCTCGGGCTGTAAAGGAGACCCTCTTCTTGCTTCGGAGGAAGCATTTTCAGTGTCAAGGATGCTGCTCCCCAGCGTTCACTCCCTAGGAGCCATTGGTAGTGGTGCCTGATGTCTGTACCCACCTGTTCACCTGTGCTTGGGAGCATCTGTGCTGTCAGGGTGACCACCTGCAGTTTTCTGGGACTGTTGCTAAAATGAGCAAATAATGTACTCCCTTTATCTTTTAGCAAATTCCAGCATAACAGCAAAAATTCTTTTTAACAAAGTGTTTTTTTTTTTTCCAACCTCATGCTCGTTTGTTTCAAGCAGTGCTTTCTAAAAACTCAAGCACAGCAAGAGTATTTGCACTGTTCTTTAATGTGCTATAAATGACATTTGGTTTGAATCTTATATTTAAAAATCAGCTTCCTCTCTTTTGCTTGCACCTAATGGGAATCATCTTTCTTCCAGGTTGTGCTTTAAGAAGACTATAGGGAAGAACACATTTTCTTCTTGCCACAAAAGTTGCAATAGAAGTAAGTAGGGGAACTGCCAGGATATGTCTGTCTCCACAAAACAAGCAGAACAAATTTCCATGAATCAAAGCCACTAAGTATAGTTTTCAGAGATGGTAGGACATAGTTACTCTCCCTAGAAAAATACCCAAAATGCAGGCACACCCATTGGCCACTAGAAAAATGCTCAAGTAAATGCTAGTTCAAACCTGTACATTTCACTCTTCTTACTGAGCTATTAAAGGGGTGGAAATCTACTATAGCTATAATCTTTTTTTCCCCTTTTCTATTTTTCGACCTCCCACATGCTTGGTGTTCAGTTCTGCTTACTGAATGTCTTGAATCTCTAGCAGCACCTACACATACTGCCTCCACATTGGCTTATGATTTGCAGATAACTCATGATTCAGACCCATAAGAAACATTTGTAAATATATGGCATGATATGTGCTCTAGATTAATCATGAAAAGGAGCAAAGGACTGAAGAATACAGAAAGCTTTTTTCCCTTCTAATATTGATGTTGCCTTCTTTGAGGTTATATGAGTGAAATATTCTTTGGAGTGGCTTAGATCACATTCCATCACTTGGGGAAATATCTCAGGTCATTTTTACAATAACCTTTATCTCTTAAAAAATTTTTTTTAATGTTTATTTATATCTGAGAGAGAGAGAGATAGCGTGAGTGGGGGAGGGGCAGAGAGAGAGGGAGACACAGAATCTGAAACAGGCTCCAGGCTCTGCTGTCAGCACAGAGCCTGATGCGGGGCTTGAACTCATGAGCCGCGAGATCATGACCTGAGCTGAAGTCGGATGCTTAACCGACTGAGCCACCCACGCGCCCCTACAACAACCTTTTAAGGATATACAGGGCATAGACACCTTAGTGTGATTAAATCAGAGGAAATAAACCTAGATAGAGATATATGTGGTATGATCTAGTAAGCAAATTAATGTTAACTGCTTTTAGTCTGTCTTAGAACCTTTGATATAATTTTCAAGATTGCCTTATACTGTTCTCTTGGTTAACTTTCTAGAAGGTTCCATTATTTGAAGGATTAATGACTACCATTTTCTTAAATTTATCTTATTGAACATTGCATTTATTAAAGGTAGTCTCCAACTGGCCTGAAAAAAACCAAGCTTCTGCATAGCTCAGCCCCTGAGCTAACTTCTTCCCACAATACCTGTGGGGCTCTCACATTCTTATTTGAAATACAAGCTGCTGCTGATGAATGAGTAACACTCCCTGCACTTCAAATGCTTATGTGTATCCACCTTTCCCACTGTCCTTGGTTGAGAGGTGACCGTGATTGAAAATTACTGATTTTAAAATGTAGGAGAATTCCAAGATATCTTTCCCCCTTAAGTAAGATGATTTGTACTAATACTGGGAGGGGCAAAATATCTTATTACTGTCTGTTAGTTACTATGCTTCAATTTTATCTTCACAGCACACCTCTGAGGTTGGTATTGTTATTCCCATTTTAGAGAAGGCGAGACTGAGTCCTACAGCCTTGGGTAACTTGCCCAAGGTCACTCAGCTCTAAGGCACATTGCTGAGCTTCAGACTTGTATCTCCCTGTCCGCAAGGTTCATGTCTTTTCCACCGAGGAACACTGCTTCTTATTCTGTAGATGACTGAAATATGTACTTGTATATTTTTCTCCAAAAATGCTCAGTGGAAGATCAGACATCAAGAACTAAGCATTTTTTCACTCTAGTTGTTTCTTTGAGAACCATCTGAGACTTCTTGCTTTGAAATGCAATGTTAAGTAGGCATTGCTTTGATTGAGCAAGGTGAAGTAGAGTTTTATTAATGAAAAGCATCATTGAGTTGTTGAGACTAACAATTTTGTGGAACAACATTATTAAGAAAAGCAATATGCTGTTTAATGAATGGTGTTTACTTAAATCATAAAGGAAAATTAAAAAATCTGGAATATTTTTTAAACAGTGTAGTATTTATGTACAGAGTGATGTTTCTTCCTTCTTACAGGAAATAGCATATAATTTGAAATGTATGTGGACTTTTTTTACATTCACACATATTTTTATTTCCCTGAGCACATTAACAAAAGTCATTTTATTAAACCAAAAAATTGCTTTGATAGCTAACTCTCTGCGATGAAAATTTTGCCATGTCTTTAGTTTTATTATTTATTTATTTAATGCTTATTCATTTATGAGAGAGAGAGAGAGACAGACAGAATAGAATATGAAGTAGGCTGCAGGCTCTGAGCTGTCAGCAGAGAGCCCAATTTGGGGCTCGAACCCACAAACTGCAAGAACATGACCTGAGCTGAAGTCGGAAGCTTAACCAACTGAGCCACCCAGGAGCCCCAAATTTTACTATCTTTAATAACAACATTACTTTATCTCTCTTGATGGGATGGTTGTTTACAGAAAGGTTGTAGAAGCCTTGCTGGTTCATAGGCATATAGCTTTACTCCGTTGGTTTACCTTTGCAGGTGGGATATTTATTGGTGATAGTGGGAAGTGGTCAAGATATGTGCAATGTCTCAAGAAATTGTATCTTAAGATTTTTAACACTAGAGAATTGAGATGTGAATATGAATGTGCTTTCTTCCTCTTTTCTTTATTTTTGAGAGAGAGAGAGAAAGAGAGAGAGAAAACTTGTGCGGGCGGGGGAGGGGCAGACAGCGAGGGAGACAGAATCTGAAGCAGGCGCCAGGCTCGGAGCTGTCAGCACAGAGCCCGATACGGGGCTCAAACTCATGAACTGCGAGATCATGACCTGAGTCCAAGTCAGATGCTTAATCGACTGAGCCTCCCAGGTGCCCCATGTGCTTTTTTTGGTTAAATATGGTTCACTGGGGGCAGTGATAGCTGGTGAATTGAAAGGTGATTAATATGAGAGTGACAGAGTCAGAAAATTTCTGAGTTGAAAAGGTCCTCACAAATGAAGGGCTCTTGGAGTGGAAGTCATAGGAGATGAGTTCAGTGACTGTCTGAGAGTAGTAGAGCTCTAGGCCAACCACTTCTGTGGTTACTGAGTCAGGGTCGAAGCCATTCCAACCAGGAAGTGAGTGATCATAGCAGGAGAGGGCTTTAAACTTCCTGGGGTTGGAGAAAAAACGGAGTCATTGTGGAAGCAATCTTAGGGCATGAGGAAAACAGAAAAATAAGCATCCCTTATTTCCTTTTATTAACAAAAATGATGTAAAGGTATTGATTACAAAAATATAAATCCTAAGCGTTAATACACTTTTTTAAAAAGTGGGACATGCGTATTTAAAAAAAAAAATAAGTGTCTTTAAATTATTTGTATTTGCCTTTTGGGTACACTATTTTAACTTCTTTTTATTTAAAAATATCTTTATAAACACACACATATATATGTTGGAACAAATATTTTTTTGCTTATTATTTAGAATCTGTGAAGTCTTAAAAGGACCGATGAGTATTCTCATCATTGAAGCGTTCTATGGAGGGTCCCATAAACAGCTGGCGGATCTGCTCCAAGAAGAGTTAGAAGACTGTGTCCTTTATTCCCTTCCTGCAAAGAAATGGCATTGGAGAGCGCGCACATCGGCTTTATACTTCTCCCAGAATATTCCCATCAGTGAACAGTACAGGTAATCAGCTCAGGCTGCGCTGTCAGCCTGTTTTTAATGTACTTGTTGTAAGGATGTTGCTTCTCTGTCAGCGTCTATGAGATTTTTCTCCAGCCATGGAATTGGTCAGTCTGACTAAGGACATGTCCCTTTAGACACAGTAGAGCAGCAGGGTACATTTTACACTCTGAGGACATCGGCTAGTAGGAAAATGGCCTCATTCTGAACCTACAAGCCTTTGCTCATTTGTCTTGTGATTTTATCCTATGCACGTGTGTGGGTGTGGATGACATTTTTTGGCCTGAGGGAAGAGTTGATCTTGGGCACGTTTGTTGTTGTTGTTGTTGTTGTTGTTCCATAAGCTCCAGTGTCTCTTTTAGTGAGTGTGCTGTTTTGGTTTAGTTTATTGTGTCTGCTCTGTGCTAGGAGCTGAGGTTGTAAAGACGGAGGTGACCAAGATCTGTGCCCTTGAAGCTTTAAAGACTGTTGAGGTAGAGATAGACAGGCAAGTGCAATGTGAGCATGAAAAAATGGAGGAGTTGGTTTTGATGTTGCGAAGTAGGAACACAGTGTGGAGTTGGTAACCTTTGCCTAAAGGATGAATAGATTATGGGGACACAGGACTCAGTTGTGAATTCTGATTTGTCAGGAAGTGCGAAGTAGGGGTGCCTATCAGAGATTCTTATGGGACACACTGGAAAGATGGATGAGAAATACTGATTGCATCTGGTGAGGACCAAGTAGAGTAGAGTACTGAACATCCCTACCTCCCTATTGTATCCATATTTATGGCCATGTGTCTCCTGCTTGTTAAACAGTGGAAGATTATCCTACTGTGGTTTATGTACCTGTTGTTCCTACCAATCTGGGCCCTTCTGTGTAGGGCTGCATTGGTTTAAGCAGGAGTGGGGAGTGCCAGGCTGATAACGCAGTTAGGGCAGACAGGTTGTTAGAGAGAGGGCATGACTGTCGTGCTCACCTTTGCTTCAGCAGCCATGTCTGTCTTGCTTGTAGGTGGGGCAATCACTAGGGAGACAAGACCTTGGGATTTAAATGTAGGTTGCTGTTCTTAGTAGTAATTTGGGGGATTCAGAGAATACCCCGTTTGGCGGATGAAAATCATGCCTCATGTCTGAGAATTCAGATTATCAGGTAGAATAACAGTGAGCGCTCAAGTCACCTTGCTTGGGATTATAAAGGTAAAATGCTGTTTGAGGGACAAAAATATTGTGTATTTTTCTAATCTAAAGTGTATTTTTCCTTATATACTTCAGTGTTTTGTATTCTGATATCACTAAGTGAATATCGTTCACTAACAGTATTAGAAATTTCAATGAGTGTATCAATATAAAAGTTTTAAAGGCAATGGTAAGACGGTTGCTGTGTTAAAACCTGACTGTTTATAGTTGCTTTCACATCTCATTTAATTGTGTTTTCACAGCACCAACTGTATTATATTACTTAAGGTCACGTAATCCGGTTAGCTTTACGGCACATTTTCATTTAACGTTACCATTTGATACAATACATTTCTACAACGATTTGAACATTGAAATGAACCATTTCTCTGTCTGCTGTTAGATTTCATTTTGATTATGCAGTTTTTCAGAATGAAATGACTGTATCACAGATATATGTGTACGGATAGCATCCGCACACACACACACACTCCTGTGCCTGTGGCTTCTCCGCTCCCTGTGAGGACTGAAGGATCTGAGGTAAAACATCACGTTGCTCTTTGAAGCAGTCTTGCTTGGGAGGTCAGTTTCTGAAAGATTGTGATGTGAAGTTTTACTCCCTGATGGCCACAACCTACAGGTCCCAACAGTGCTATCTAAGATCTTTCAAGGTTAGTCACCGCAAGACATCACCGCGGCTGTGCAGTTAGCTGCATTAATCTAATCAGACTTCACTGAAAGATACCTCACCAGTTGAACTTACAGTTGTATTTGACCAATGATAACTTATCTACTCTTTTTGAATACTTTTGGAAAAATAGCAACAGCTTGAAAACTTACACTAAGTTAAAAAAAATATGCTCACTCAATCCTACATGGAAGTACAAGAAGAGTCTTTTGTTACACCAGATAAACTGATCTCTGTGGAGATTTTTAAAGATATGAAGGGTACCTGGGCGGCTCAGTCAGGTGAATGGTTAACTCTTGATTTCCACTCAGGTCACGATTCCAGGGTCGTGGGATCACCCCCGAGTTGGGCTCTGTGCTGAGCATCGGAGCCTGCTTAGGATTCTCTCTCTCTCTTTCTCTCTCTCTCTTAAAAACACAAAGAACAAAGTAACTTTTGGAGAGCCAGGTGAATCAGTCAGTTAGATGTTGGACTCTTGATTTTGGCTCAGGTTGTGGCTGAGATCGTAAGATCGAGCCCATATTCAGCACTGCACTTGGTGTGGAGCCTGCTTGGGATTCTCTCTCTGTCTCTCTGTCTCTGTCTCTCTCTCTCTCTCTCTCTCTCTCTGTCTCTCTCTCACCTGCTCCCTCTCCCCCCCCCTCTTTCTCTCTCCCTCTTTACTCCTCCCCTGCTTGAGCATATGCTCTCTCTCTAAAATAAAATAAAAATATGAAAAGTTTTTGTTTTTTAGTTACTCTATTTATTTGGCAAATGAAATCCTCAAAATTCATAAAGCACTGTTATTACCTACTATGCAAAATTACTCTAAACAGGTAGGGACTGTGTCTAATGAGAAACACCCTGAATGTAGGTACATGTGTTACTTTTCTCAGCTTCTGTGCATGTAGTCATTAATGTTGTGAGCTTATTATCCAGAAATTATTTTATTACTAAAGGAATAAATGTTTCATCCCAGTTACTCAGTTTGATTCTGCTTTATCCTGACAGCTGAAAGAATACATCATGATTCACATTTGGAGCTGTTTAATTTTATCAGAGGTTACAAAAGCCCCAAAAGTTATTTTTCTTAAAAGTGGTTGGTAATTATTGTTTCATTGGTTATATTAGAGTTTTGCCTTCTGGAAACTGTGGAATGCAGAAAAGTGTTTTTGAGGATGGGCCTTAAATTTTGTGTTCTGAAATGTATGAGTCATTTGTCCCAAGAGTGGTATTTCGACTTTCTTAGATATACCTAGACTAGGCATCGAAGATACTGTATGTATTTTCTTCTTCGTGCAGTATCTTTACTGAACTGAAACAATCACTGTTACTGAAAATCATTTTTTCACTCTCAGCTGCTTACAGTTATATTTTTCATTCCATCTGAGGTATTGTGGCAGATTCTCATCATTGGCCACTTAACAGCCCTTCTTCCTTGTTAATCACACTTTTCTTTGGAGTGGCTAAGTACCCCCTGGGAGTGAAGCAGGATTGACCTGAGTTCGTCATTATGATCCCATTCTCTGCCCAGTTTCCCCCGCTTTCCTTGTGGTTAGTGCTAGACAGTCACTAGGTTTTGGCAAATTAGATTTAAGTGGATGACTTCTGGGGGTTCTTCCAAAAAAGTTGGTTTTGTTTTGCTTTTAGTTATGGAAGGAGAAAGCCATTTTCCTTTCCTGCGTGTGACAGTGGTTGTGCTGTCTACAACTGTGAGGTGACAGGATGAGGACAAAGTGCCTGGGCTCCCAAAAATGGCTGATGGAAGGCTGGACAGAGCACGGATTAGACTTCCATTTTGAACAATAGAGCCACCTAGACACCTGAAAACCCACCATGTCTAAAACATCTGGAAATGATTCATGAAGTGTAACAAATTTCCTTTTAAGTCCATAGCTGAGCAAAGTAAGAGAGGATCTGAAGAAGGATCTGGAAATTAGAGTGGTAGCTGGCCTTGAAGCTGTGGTTGCCTCGTTTTCATAAAGGAGTTGACATAACTGGTTAACTTAGTTATGTTACATTCTGAAATGAAATATCATGCAGCTCTGACCTGAATTAGGAAGCTTTCTGTGTCTCTTATGGGAACCTCTCCAAGATCTTTTCGGTGACGAAAAGTAATGTTCCAAACAATGTTATTAGGTGTTGTCTTTGGTATAAAGAAAGGAGGTGATCAGAACAATACGGTGGAAGAGTATACGGGAAATGAGTAAACACAGTAGTGTGAATATCAAGGTGGCAGAGGATGTCATTGCCCACCCGTGCCCCTCCGACCTTTCCCTTTCGGTGTGCTCCAGCCAGCTTCCCACTGCTGGCATCTCTTTGCCTGAGGGAGCCGTGCTTTGCCAGTGCACGCAGCAGGCTGGGAGCAGCCCTCCACACATGACCTTCACCCCTCGGATGAAATCATTCTGAAGCGTGTGCAGAAGAGAAAGCACTCACAAGGATTCCTTAAACACCCTGTACGTCAGAAAATGTGCAGGCGTGATTCCACATAACTCCCGGGTCACAGAAGAAATTGTAATGGACAGTACAAAATGGGACTGGATCATAATGAACATATTGTATATCACAGGGCAGGTTGTATCTAAATTGACAGTCACAGCCACATCATCTTTAATAACTTTATTTTTGTTAATTTTTAATCGTGCTATGCAGGCCTCGAAAGCTTGTGGTGCAGAGCAGGGACCCTCTTACTTGAATCTAGGAGTGGTATTGGGAAGAAAAGAATAAGAAGGGGGAAAAATAGTGAAGTTGGAAGCAGATTTTATAGTGGAGATGAAAACACTAAGAGTTGATTTGAGATAATAAAATAAACACAGGCATGTTTTTGTTTTGTCTTGTTTTGTTTTTTTAAAGGCACAATTTTTGGAATGACAAAAATACAACTACTGATATGGCACAGATCAATAAAAAGGGGAAATGCTCTTAAGAGTCTTATGTTAATAGAGTTGAAACCTTACGTGAAATAGTGAATTTCTTAGAAAAACATAACTTACAAAAACTCCTAAAATGAAACAGAAAGTCTGAATGGAATTCTAATCATCAGAGATGCTGCTGCATTAGCTCAGAGTCTACGTGACGGAGGCTGGGTCCCCGTACTGGGTTGGTTTACTGCACTGGTACCACCCTGCCTCTTTCTACACCTGTGTTGCTTGAGATGGAGTGTCTAGGTTTTTAGGTTTTCTGTTTCCTGATAGGCATAAAATCCTAACTGTTAATAGATGTTGATTATCATTATGATACCTTTTCCTTCCCTACCCTGACCCCTTCCCCCTCCCCCCGCCCCCTTTTTAATGTCCAAGGAGGGGTGAGGAAAGCAAATAGTTGGGTAGGAATTAAATTGAATGAAAGTTCACTTGGGTGAAGGAATGCATCGAGTAAAATTAAAGCTTTCAGTGATATGTGGCTATTGATAACTTTGTTACGATTTGCCATAATCTTTAATGGTACCATGACTGTGGCCTTTTACTAAGCAAATTCTCTTTCAAGGACTGTGTCATTTTTTTCCCCACAAATGAACTATTCTCTGCAAAACATTGAATGTAACTTTCTATGGGAAAATGAACATTTTTAGCTGATATGAACTGTGTATGCTTGTTGTTTGTAGTTAGCCCTTGTGAATAAAGGCATGGCTACACTAGTGGGTATAGGTGAATCAGCACAGAAGGTGGTGGTTTCTCAAACAATTCTTTTGTAAATTAGTAATTTAAATTATTCCTTGCTTGACAGTTATGGCTTATTTTGACTTGTTACCTTTTCTTAAAAGTATAACTTTCTGAATAATATATTACTACTTTAATCATGAAACATTCTTTTATTAAAATATACCTTTCTGAGTAATTTGATATAATTTTAGTCATGTAAACACCCTTTTTAAAGATTATTTTTTAATTTAAATCCAAGTAGTTAACATATAGTGTAATAATGATTTCAGGAATAGAATTTAGTGATTCTTCACTTACATACAATACCCAGTGCTCATCCCAACAAGTGCCCTCTTTAATGGCCATCGCCCACTTAGCCTGTTTATTCTCTGTATTTACAAATCTATTATGGTTTGTCTCCCTCTCTGTTATTATCTTATTTTTGCTTCTCTTCCCCCATGTTCATCTGTTTTGTTTCTTAAATTCCACAGATGAGTGAAATAGACAAATACCTTTTTCTGACTGACTTATTTCTCTTAGCATAATACACTCTAGTTCCATCCATATTGTTACAGATGGCAAGATTTTATTGTTTTTGATATCCGAGTAATATTCCATTGTGTGTGTGTGTGTGTGTGTGTGTGTGTGTGTGTGTGTATGTACCACATCCTCTTTTTTTTAATGTGTTGTTGATAACTTTTACATTTATTTATTTATGTTGAGAGAGAGAGAGAGAGATTGACATTGCAAGTGGGGAAGGGGCAAAGAGAGGGAGAGACAGAATCCCAAGCAGGCTCTGCACTGTCAGCACAGAGCCTGACATGGGGCTCGAACTCATGAACCATGAGGTCATGACCTGATCTGAGATCAAGAGTCGGACACTTAACTGACTGAGCCACCCAGGCGCTCCCCACATCTTCTTTATCCATTCTTCAGTCAATGTACATTTGGGCTCTTTCCATACTTTGGCTATTGTTGATAATAGTGCTGCTATAAACATTGGAGTGCATGTGCCCCTTCGAATCAGCATTTTTATATCCTTTGAATAAATACCTAGTAGTGCAATTGCTGAGTCGTAGGGTAGTTCTATTTTTAATTTGTTGGGGAGGCTCCATACTGTTTTCCAGAGTGGCTGCATCAGTTTGCATTCCCATCATCAGTGCAGAAGGGTTCCTGTTCCTCTACATCCTCACCAACTTCTGTCATTGCCTGACTTGTTAATGTTAGCCATTCTGACAGGTATGAGGTGGTATCTCATTGTGGTTTTGATTTCTCTTTCCCTGATGCTGAGCGATGTTGAGCATCTTTTTATGTGTCTGTTAGTCATCTGGATGTCTTCTTTGGAGAAGTGTCTCTTCATGTCTTCTACCCATGTCTTCACTGGATTATTTGTTTTTTTTGGGTATTGAATTTGATAAGTTTTTTTTATAGATTTTGGATACTAACCCTTTTTCTGATATGTCATTTGTAAATATCTTCTCCTATTCTGCCAAATGCCTTTTAGTTTTGCTGATTTTTTCCTTTGCTGTGCAGAAGCTTTTTATTTTAATGAGGTCCCAATAGTTCATTTTTGCTTTTGTTCCCTTGCTCTGGGGACATGTTGAGTAAGAGGTTACTGTGGCTGAGGTCAAAGAGGTTGTTCCCTGTTTTCTCCTCTAGATTTTGGTGACTTCCTGTCTTATGGTATGGTAAACACCTTTTTATTAGTGTGTGACATACTGGGAGTATAAAAGTAAACAATGACTTAATAAGGATTTGTAGGTGAGTGAATTTATAGATGAGGTTTGGTTTAGATAGTGGCATCATTTTATGTCTCTGTAGTAATCAGAACACAATTTAATGGAATTAAATGATAGTAATAATAGCTAACATATTGAACACTTACCATGTGGTAGATATTCTACAATCCCAGAAACTAGATATGGTTTTCCTGGTTTTACAGAAGAGGAAACTGAAGCTCAGAAAATCAGATTATTTGCACTGGTCACACAGTCAGGTTAGTGGTGGGTATGCAGTTGGAGCCCAAGTCTGACCATTTGCAGAGGCCATACACTGTTCTCTGTAAGCCCATGCTCTCAACCATTGTGCTATCTTAATTCCCTGCCCAAGCAAACTAAACTAATGAAGGAAATTAAACCTAAGTACCTCTTGATTATAAATATATGACTAAAGTTTATTATCAGAAGTAGATGTCGTGCTTCTCCTGGTCTTTAGAAGAATTATAGTTCTTGGTTCTTGCTGGAGGCTGGAGGTTGGAAACCAGGAGCCTTTTTATGTTTGTGACTCTGGTGTTCTCATTTTTCCTCAGGGCATTTGCTCTTTAGTCATCATCTTTGTTGCTGTTGTTGTTGTTGTTGTTGTTGTTGTTTTTAAGTGTATTTATGTATTTTGAGGTGGTGGAGGGGCAAAGAGAGAGAGGGACAGAGAGAGAATCTCAAGCAGGCTCTACACTGTCAGCACAGAGCCAGAATCAGGGCTTGAACTTGCAAATCGTGAGATCATGACCTGAGTTGAAATCCAGAGTCAGAGGCTTAACCAGCTGAGCCACCCAGGCACTTCTGCTCTTTAGTTTTTGGCCACAGAAGTTTTAAGTCATTTGAATTTTCTTCTTTTGAAATCCAAATAAAAAACAACATTTGATGCTGTATAAAAATCACAGGGTAGACTCATGAATACAAAAATCGAATTTTTTAGGACACTCACCTGCAGTCCCAAGTTATCTTCAAACCGGTTTACTGTGAAATTCTCTACTTGGTTTATGAACTTAGCTACAGGCAGCACTCTAGTACGGTCTTGCTCACGTCCCTCGTATCATTACTGGCTGTATGCATTTGGGATTTGGATGATGTTCCCACACTATGTAAATAATACTGTCATTGGGTACAATGTAGCATCCCATAATCTCACCAGTATGTGACTGCTCCATTTATGTGAATTAGCCTCAAGCTTCCCCATCTCTGTTGCCCACTTCACCGGCTTCCCTATCATGTACTACCCAATCATGGGATTCTTTTTTGGTTTGTTCTCCTACCAACCTTGCTGTCCTATCCAGACAGTGCACAGCTTTCCAGAAGTCGTATGGTACTTAGAACTTCGTCCACAATATGTGATCTTGGTGAAACCTTCTGCTTCACAGTATTTTTCAGTTTAGCCATCTGAACTTCATGTTGAAAATGTTGCTGACCACAACACTATAAAAAGAGAATAATCTTGCACACCAAATAACTGCCCATCCCATGAGTCTCTGTCTGCCTCTGTGTTTTCTCTTTCTGCTCACTCCCTTCTCTCTCTCTCTCTCTCTCTCTCTCTCTCTCTCTCTCTCTCTCTCTCCTCTACACACACAGGTGCACACACACAAATGACTACTCTTAATTGCCCTAGCAACATCTTCACTGCAAAACTGGAAATTAACCCTGTTACCATGCTTCCTAAAGTTTGGTTATCATGCTTCATCTTTTCTACTTTTCTTTACATTCTTTTGTCAGTGTTTTTAAGAAGTAAAATATTCCAGTATCAGAAAAAAAAAATCTTATTGTGGAGTTTGTAGTTTATTCTCACCACAGTCTGCTAAATCAAAAGCGTTTGCATAGTTAGCAGCACGCATTGTGAACCCACTGCTTCCAAGGAGCCGAGCATGGCAGTTCAGCGTCAAGTAGAGTGTATATTTTTAATATGCCTTGTAGCTTATTTAAAAAAATCACAAGTAGGAGTCTATATAACCCCATGTAAAGGTACATACAGATACAAGGCATCATTTCTAAGAGACTCTACATCTTAAAGACTGTTAGAGTAAGTCTCCCATATATTTACCCTTTGAAATTTGACAACTATATTTTAGAAGATATACTGGATGTGTATTACACTTTTACGGAGGAGAGAAAATCATGCTTTTTAATGAAGGAAATCGAAAAGGCAGAAAAACCCCAACACGCCCAAATGGATACAGTAGGTACTATTGTATAAAAGAGCTGTGGCTACAGAGGAAGGATCTTCATAATTTTGCTTTTAGAAGCAATGTACTTATTTTTGACCTAATACTCAAAACTGTGAGTCTGATCTTAGAGTGCTTCTAACCTAGTTACTGTTAGCTGTTGAGTGTCTTCATTATGGTTTATCTTCATAGCATGGAAAAGCCTTCGGGAAATGAAAGACATTTTTATTGTACTTCCATTCCCAACATTTTTTATTTGTTTATATTGGAGACAGTTTCTCTGCTTTTATCGAGGTCTTAGTCAATGAAAATATGTTTTGCTTCTGGAGCTCTATAGGGTGTGCACGGGTATTAGTCTCTGACTTATAGTGTTTGGAGCCTCTACAGCTATGGTGTAGGTACTCTGTTACCCTTGCCTTCTCCTAAGCCTCCCCTCTTAGGGAAGCTTTTATGTTTGCCTATTCCCTTGAGGTCAGGTTTGGCTTCCTAGCTGCCTTTGGACACATTGTCCTATCCGTTAAATGAGTAATTCTTGTCCAACTGCCCTTTGTTTATGCTCCTCTGTGGTTCACTCACATGATGGACCTGCTGGTCTCCTGACCAGCCAGCCCACAGAGATACCCTGTAGGCGGAAGGCAGGAGCTGAGTCAGGCGTCGTGCTCACAAAAGAGCATTCATATCCCTTTCATCCTTCTATCTTTCTAAAGAACATAATCCTATATTCTAGTGAGTTTCTTCTTAAATGGTCTCTCCTATATTTCTATTTGTTCACGATCTCATGCTGATAATAAAAAAATAACACTCCCCCATTTTAGGAGAAGTTCCAGGTGACTGAATATATATAATGGAGAAGACTAGGAGAGGGATGGTTTGGCCAGAACCGCCCCCCCCCCCCGCCCCCACTAGTTATCTTTTGGCTTTTTTCTAAGCTTGTTTCCAATTTTTTTTTTTTTTTATCAATATTTATTAAGAGACAGTGGCAAAAAAAAAAAAAAGAGAGAGACAGTGCCTACACTAGCACTGGTGATGTAAAACCACACTTGGCAAATCCGGACATAGTAAGCGTTTAGTAAAGTCTGTTGACTGAAAGAATGCTTAACGCCTTTATCCACTTTTTGTACTCATAGCGTTGAGGAAATAATCCCTGATTGAAAACCATCAGGGACTTCGAGCTACGTGTGTAAAAATCCAGATTACACACTGGGCTTGCTGGGCCCTGCCGGCCTCTGCAGCCTTGTCTCCCACCCCTGCCATCTCATTGGAGTCCGCTGTAGTAGCTGCAGGGGCCTTGTTCCCTCGCTCTGAAACCTCAAGCTCTTTCCTGCCTCAGGTGCTGTTACTACTTACTGCGCTCTGAGCTGGCAGCTAAGTCTCACCCCCTCACCATACCCTTTGCTTACTTTTCCCCCCTGTCTTTAAAGTTCTGACCGAAACTTTCACCTCCTCAGAGAGGCCCACGCTGACCACCTATCTAAAACAAGCCCTCTTATTTCTGTATTCTTTTTCTCTCCTCTGTAATAACATTGTGTATAATCTGTAATCATTTTGTTTGTTCGATTTCGTTTCTTTTTTTATTATGCTGCAAGTTTCAGAATGACAAGCGCCATGTTTGTCTTTTTTACCACCTTTATCCCCAGGACCTAACATGCTGCCTGGCAGATAGCTGCTACTGAGTAAATATGCCTGAATGAATGATTTCATACCTGTGGGTTTGAAAATGCAAACAAAATACGGCTGCAGTTGACTTTTCTCAACTGCTTACTTTTTTTCTGCTTTGGGCACTCCTACTTTCCTGTGGCTAGAGATATTACCTCTTCTACACAGAAACTGCTTAGAGACATTTAAGGGCCTGTGTTACTCAGTTTCATGGGATTAAACCAAAGAATTCCATACACTTTTACTCACTTATTTTTATGGGTTATATTAATCATACTGTGAAATCAGTCATCTATTATGTAAATTTTGATAACAGAAAATATAATTTTCGGAATTTCCCCTGTATAAAAGTGTTTCTAGGAAAAAAAAGATGTTTCTCCGTTCAGGAAACTTTATAGAATCTAGAATATACCTGTGATATTTTGTGAAAGTATTTTAAGGCTTTTTTAATTTTGACTGTGGCCACCCATGAACAGTGTGGCCTTTTAATTTATAGTGTGGAAATTATGGGATAAATGAGAGATTAGAATTTGGCCCAAAGATGTATTTTGCTTGGCCACTGCAATTATTTAAGCATTTTTAATTTTTAATGCTTTTAGATAGACAGACATTCTTTGTATTGGTCATAAGCACAACTAGTTGCCAGTGTTTTATACTAGTCTGCTTCTCACTTTCATGTTACTTAACTGATCTGTTTAGGTCTTTGTGTTTGTTGCCTCTCGCTTTGGAACTTGCAAATGATCATTAAAAAAAAAAAAGATACACACACACACACACACACACACACACACACACACACACAAAGAAAAAAAAAAAGAGGTTAGAGAGGGACAGAGCCAAAGCATAAGAGACTCTTAAAAACGGAGAACGAACTGAGGGTTGATGGGGGGTGGGAGGGAGGGCAGGGTGGGTAATGGGTATCGAGGAGGGCACCTTTTGGGATGAGCACTGGGTGTTGTATGGAAACCAATTTGACAGTAAATTTCATATTAAAAAAAAAACCCCAAAAAACCCAAAAATAAATAAATGTTTAAAAAAAAAAGATACACACACACACACACACACACACACACACACATGCATATTTAAATGTACATACACATAAAAACTTCCTAGGAATATAAAATCATTTGTGTTTGGAAGAAATGTCATATACTGGAGGAGCCAGCAGTCCTGGATTCTAATCTCAGCTCTGCCATAAATAAATTTTTTGGTATAGGAAAAGTCACTTTTTAATCTTAGAGTCTTATTTTTTTCACTGGTAGCTGAAGGTTTTGTTTTTGTTTGTTGAATTCTGTGATGTCATGAAAAAGGAATTAAAATCAAGATCAAGATTCAACAGATTTTGAGACAAAAGACAATTTCGTGTTGTCATTTAGCTTTGTTATGAACCACTGCTTCATTTAATACAGGAATTAGTTCCTCATCTTATTTGTATATCTCCTTGAATTTTTAACTTTTATTTTTAGACTTTTGGGGAATAATTCTTTCCAGTAGTGCTTCTATCTTTGGAGTTGCTCTGAGGTGACTTATTATTAGTTTGGAACTTCTGTTCCAGCCTCAGCATTTTAGGATTTTTTGCCTTTTCGTGGTGCTGTCTTTACAGTGCATGGGCCACAGGACACATGCACTAAACACTGAAGGTGTTACTGTAGAGTCACTACAGGAGGACAGAGGGGAGGGGACTTAAATTCTCATTCAGCAAATTCTGAGGTAGATGTGAGAGAGTGTTAGAGATTTTGATAGCTGGAGATAGAATGGAAGAGTGCTGTAAGAGAAGGAAGTATCCAGGACAAAGATATTAATGCAGGGAAAACTGGAAAGTGCAGTCTCCAAAGTGCAAATGTCTTGGTTTATTTTGCAAAGTGCAAATCTCGTGGTTTAATATGGACATATTCTGAGTTCGGAGGACTTGTGGGACATCAGTTTGGGATGATAAGGCAGATTTTATCCAATTCATGTACGTTTGTGAATTCAAGGTTCATAGTTTGGGGACCTTTGCTTTAGATTATGAGTATCTTTTGAAGACTCTATTCCTGGAACCCTGTTAATTGCACATGATAGAAACCCAATTCAAAATCCCTTAAACATAAAAGAACATGTACTGGGCTACCGTATAACTGAAGGTTATACAGAGTGGTTGACTCTAGACACAGCTGGATCCAGTGGTTCAGTGAGACCATTAGGTCTCTTGTTTTCTTGACTCTACTTGCTTCTGGTTTGACTGTATTCTGTAGCAGGCTTTCTCCATAGCTAAGTTTCCATCCTACCAGTTTAGTTACCCTATCTGAAAGAGAGTACCTCCCTCTTGGCAGTTCTAACAAAAGTCTCAGAGTGACTGAAATGACTTAAAAAAAAAAAAAAAAAGATGATGTGGTCTGTAAACTTGTTACTCTGGCAGAAGGCGCTTAATATTGTGATTGGCCAAAGTAGGGTCAACCCAATTCAAACCATATGAACTCAGTACCGGAGAGCAAAAGGGAAGTTACATTGCTGTTATTCGAAGAGGGAAAACAATGTTTTGTAAACGAAAAAAACATGGTGAGTACTACAGTGATACATGGGAGTAAGGTAAGGTAAACTGTGCAAAGGACAATTATTACAGTGTGTAGTGTAGAGACCATGGGTGAGGGTAGAGATGGTCAATGGATTCTAAAGTCTAATGGAGAAATAGTGAGTTTCTGAAGAACCATGATAATAGGAATGGAAAGTAGTAAAGGAACTAGCAATATGAATGAAATTTGTGCTGAAATGGGTGAAGGGGATTAAGAAGTCAAAACTTCCAGTTGTGAAATAAGTAAGTCACAGGAATGAAAAGTACAGGATAGGGAATATAGTCAATAATATTGTAATACACTTATTGCGGTGAGCATCTCGTAATGTATATAATCTTTGAATCACTATGTTGTATACCTGAAAATAATTTAATATTATCTGTCAACTATACTTCAATTAAAAATTTAAAAAATTAAATTGTTTTGTTTGCATTTCACTAATTATAAAATTTGTCTAGAATCTGAACTGAAATTTATCTCTGTCTTGTCCGTGAGAAAAGAAGTTGTGACACAAATTAATTTAGTCTAAGAGATCACAGTTAAACTACTTTAGTGCTTATAATTATTTTTAAAAAAGCTCTGTGAATTGTAAGTCATTCATATTAGCCCACTAAATTGGATCAGTGGGTTTATTTTGGCGCATTTTAAGTTACTCCATGTACTTAAATATGGCAAAACTTCCTTTTCTTAAAAAAATTAATGTAACATTGCCTCTTTTCTTTATTTAAATAAAATGCTATGTATATGTAATGCTATGTTACATATACATGTACATGTATGTGTGTGTATATATCACACACAAATAATCAATAAGTGATGGATTACTTAGTATAAACTTCTCAAACTTATCTCCCCTCTTTACCACCCCCCAGCCCCAAAACAGGTATTAAGTGCTTTTGTAGCATTCTTTCAATTTGTTAGATCTCAGAGTGAAAATGAATGAGTAAATTGTGTTGCTCCCCTACTTAGTATCCAGTTCCGAAAAGCCAGTCTCTTTCTCAGTGGTCTGAACTGATGATGCATGCATTTGAAGATTATATACTATATGCCAGACACAAATAATAAAAATGTGAATAAGGCACTATGCTTTGAATTAAATTTCTTCTCTTGGACATAGTTGTTTGTTTCTTTCCTTCTTTCAGGTTTTTGTTTTATTTATTTATCTTTTGGTATTATTTAGACAATGTTCACTTAAATTAGCTTTTCTAAAGCAGTCATATACTACGTTTCTAGGGAAATCCCCCACACTTAGTAATCTGTCTTTCAGTATTGGAGTAGATCTGAAGTATAGGGGATTTTTAGCCCATAGTTTCTCTGTGTATCCAGTTTTGATACAGATATTTATTTGTAATACAAACTATTTTGGTGGGTTCCAAGATTTTCAGAAAATGAAAGTGTCTAAGAATGGGAACTAGGTTTTGTCACTCTTTTTTTCTCCATCATAAGCTTAAATACAATGAAAAACATTTCATGAAATCTGATTATATTAAAGGCCTATCTTATTTATGTATGTGTTTAGCATTTTTAATGTAGAGGTTTTCATTCAGATGTAGTGATTCTTAGCTTTCATTTTGTAGCATTGCTGAGTGTCTTCAGTTTTCTCAAAGGAAATTTTTAACTTTTAAAACAGAAAAATATCAACTCACTTTTATTGAGAAGAATGTTTTTCTATGCATACCATTTTATAAAACGATAGTTGCCAAGAAACCAAGCAATAGCTTCGTGCCATTGCTACAAAGGTTTAGGAATCCTTGACACTTGCAATTGGTAGAAATGAAGAGATTGTAATTCAGTAGTTCATAAAGAGTGATTATAGAGCTATATAATCATTTTAACAACAGTATTCTTATTTTTTCCAGGTGTCCAAAGATATTTAATTATACTCATATTTTATTTGCATTATTTTTTGAAAAATGTAAGAAAAGTAGGAGAAGCAGAGGTTAAGAACTAAGGGTCCTGTTTGCTCTGAAATTTGAGTAATGTTTATTATGTAAGTGGTGTTTATGTAAGTAATTATTTTCTTTGTCTGATTTTGATATTTAGAACTAGGGGAAGTAAAAGGAAACACATACATAGACATACACACAAGAAGTAGAAACAGTGGCAATTTTACAGTAGAACTACCTGAAAGACATTAGAGCTTCAGGAACATGATCTTAATTTTTGTCTTTTTTCAATCACTTTTATTTCAGATAAAATGCTGGCAGATGGAAGTGATCCACTTGAGCAGTGTTGAGTTTTCTTTATTTTTTTTTCCATGGAAAAAAGCTTCCAGAAAACTTTTGTGTTTTTTTTAATATGTTCAGCATGCATATGTTTTACATGTATTAACCAGTATTAAAAATGCAGTTCCTAATTAGATGTCTGAATCTGAAAGAAGGCTGTGGTGAAAACCAGCCTTTTAGAGTTACTGAAAAAGAAAGTTTTGATGAATAGGGTTTTCATTTTTGCTATTGCATCCTTCAGCCATCTCTGGCCCCAGAAACCAAGGAAATTACATTATCTATATATCTCAGCTATTACGTTTTAGAATTTTACTGGATGTCATTTTTGATGATAAACCTTTAAGTTATTGATTGTATCAAAATGTGGAGAATTCAGGACATTTATATTCTATTATGACCTGTTTTGTATTATAGCAGAGAAGTTAATACTTCTGTTACTTAAGGATTGAAGCTTTAGGTGGACATAAGTCGTTATAAACTCGACATGTCGTAGATGTTAGGAAAAACCTAGGAAATCTCTAAAGTAATATATTGTATTCTTTTTTTTTTTTTTTTTTTTACATTTTAAAATGTAAGAGATGAGGGGAAATCCCTTCTCTCCAAGTTTATCTACATGAGTCACCTGATGTCTTCTAATAGAGTATAGTGAAATGGTGCCATTTGAATCAGTATTTCCATGTTTTCAATTTAGAATGAGTTTGTATTCATCAACATTCATCTACATTTCTGTTTTACTTTTCAATTTGTGAAACAGTATTTTTTCAGCTGATAAGCACATCCAACCAAGAAAGACTTCTAGTTTTCATTGACATGGAGTGTCAATTGTTCTCTTACTTATTTTATCTTATTGACTAATGTGGTGTTTGCAACTTCAAACCACAGATTAGGCACATAGATATTGACTAATCCTGACACAAATATTAGCCCACACGATGTGAATTCCTTCAGTGTTTGGGCATTCCTAGGAACATATGATGGGTTTTGATTTTCTCATCTGTACCTATTAGACATAGTGTTACACAGTAGCTCTGACACAGAGGGAAAGAGAACTGGTCTAGAAGTAAGGGGAATCAAGTTCAAGAACCAGATCAGCCACTCACGTTTATAAGGGCAAATCACTCTTTTTTTTTTTTTTAAATGTTTATTTATTTTTGAGAGAGACAGGATGCGAGTGGGTTAGGGGCAGAGAGAGAGGGAGACACAGAATCTGAAGTAGGCTCCAGGCTCTGAGCTGTCATCACAGAGCCCGACGCGGGGCATGAACCCCCATGAGCTGTGAGATCATGATGAGCCGAAGTTGGACGTTCAACCGACTGAACCACCCAGGCACCCCAAGGGCAAATCACTCTTATTCTGTACATTCACCTGCAAAGTGGTAAACACACAAAAAATAATATTCTTCCTATTTATCTTCAAGATTTGTTATGAGGATCATATGAGATAATGTTCCAAGAATATTACGTAAACTGAAGAGTAAGATATTATTGTGAAGTTTGAACAGTTTTAGGTAGAATTTGTACTGTTCTTCTGTGTGCCTGATTTTTTCTTTGAGTTTTTTTTTTTCAGTTAATCTCTAGCCTTTAGTTTATCTATTTTAAAATGTGAGTAAGAGAGATGACACAGAATTAATTCTTTAATAAAAACGTAATGTTTAAAGAGTATCTGGCCCAAAACCTCAATATGCTGCTACATTTGTTCTTCCATCAGATTGTTTATAGAGATAGAATGGGAAGAAATGGTAGAGGAGATATTTTTTGTGGAGTTTTGGTCTCTAGTTTATTGTGGTTCTGGTATCAATTTTGAATTGTAGCTAAATAGCAATGACCAATTACATATTATAGTGGGTAGTGATGATGAATTAAAATAGTGGTCAGATTTATATTTTTGTAAGTAGAAATGTGAGTTAATAATTCACTGTTTATTCATTTTCTTCAACTAACATTGATGTAACTGCTTTTATTTTATAAGGTATTTTGTTAGGTACTTGGTTTGAAAGTGTGTTGAAAGAATGCTCGTTTATGAAAAAGATAAAAATGAAAGGTGGTTCAATTGCACCTTGTCTAGTAATGACTGAGGTGTTCTTCCAGTGAAAACAGGGTATACAGTTGTCTCATGGATCTGGAGACTTGACCATACCTGGTGGCTTTCTGTGAAATGGGCAATTCTCATCCCGGTGATAAAATGATGGTGGCTTTCTAACACAATGTAGTTATTTCACCTACATGGCATCATCTTTTGTTTAAACCCCAAGAAAAGGATTATGTAAATATCTGAACATGCAGAAGTTTTACATTAATTTTAATAAAAAATAACAGTTGAACATCATAACTGTCAAAACATTAGATAAATGGAAATAAATGTTCTGATATATTTTCTTGAAGTTGATACAAATTTTAGCAAACATAATAAAATCTTCCTTTCTTGTTCACAGTAGAAATGACCATTTCAGGTCAGCTGTGTCACTGGCTACCATAATTAGCACAAGTCATTTAGCTTGAAAATATCTTTAAAACTTAAACATGTTGAAAGCTTTGTATTAACAGATAAAATTTTTTTGAGACCTTAGGCATATTAGTTTTGCATTTTCTTTCCTGCAGAAATAGGCTTTCCTTCTTATTTCTTTCAAAAATTTTGAAACATTTTACCCTTGCTATTTGGGTTTACAAGTATAATGTGCTGAAAGAGAATTGGAGATGTTTGCCTGTTGCAGACAATGATATCTAAGCCACTCATTCAACTTCCTTGTTTTAGGCATTTTAAAAAAATTACTGCTTCTACCTGGTAAAGGAGTTAAACTAAGATAAACACTCCCAACTACTCACAATGTTGCTTTTCAGTTCCCTCCTTCCAGATCATTCTAATTTCTTTGGATCCATCCATTTCTTTTCAGTTCAGCTCATCCGTTGCTTTTCAGTTCCCTCCTTCCAGATCGTTCTAATTTCTTTGGATCCATCCATTTCTTTGACCCTTCACTTCCAGTATTTTACCAGACCAGCTCACTAAGTAACAAACAATTCTGAATAGCTGAATTAATAATTAATTAATTAATATAGCTGAATTAATAATATTTTAGTTTTTGTCACTGCTAAGCAGTATTACCCATTCCGTTATACTTGGACAGGGTTAGTAATGGTGTGGAAGTGGCCAGTCTGTGAATGGATGAGTGGGGAAAGAGAAACACTTGTAAAGTAACAGATAATTAACTCATGGGTTTTTGAACAAGCGAAATTCAAAAGCAAATATCGAAAGTATATTTTAGGGTTACTTTGGTGTCTTATGATATTGCCCTTTCCTTGAAGTTTTAGAAACAAATATCATCATAAATTTGCCCAGGAAATATTTTATTATTATTTCTAAGTTCCCTGAGGGCAGAGGCTTTGTCTTTTTCACAACTGTTCCCAAGGTCTAATTCTTAGTGTTCAGTGAATATTTGTTGGATGAGCGAGTAAATAATGATGATACTAAGGAAAGTCAATAAAATTTCAAAGACCTGTACTTTTTGCTATGTGCAATATTTCTTCAGTTGTATTTATTTACAGATAAGAGATACATAAGAACAAGGCTAGCTGATTTTACTATTTAGCAGTGGATTTACATGTTTTACAAGGTTATATGCTCCCTATATTCTTTCTCTTCTTTCTTTCATGTTATATCCATTGCAGTTCCCTGCTTATAGTAGCTGCTCAAGGTTTGCATGAACATTATGCTTTACTTTAAAGAAATTCTTATCTCTTGTTATATAATTACCTGTGCAGTACAGTAAATAAAGTAGCTATTTTCATGGTTTTCACTTTTCTTTTTTTGGTTTATTTTTTCCAAGTAGCAAAAGATCTAGGTGTAATGAATTTAAAGCACATCAGGTAGCATCTGAAGTGATAAACAGGAACTATAAGATGGAAATACTAAGATTTTGCCTTTTCTATGACACAGTGGCAATATGCACAAAAGGTTACCCGTTATTAGTTCATTGGCAGAAAAATTTAGGGAATACAAATGCAGTGAGGAAAAACTGGTTGCATGAGACATGGACTTCCTATAAGGTATTACAACCCAGGACTCTTTTGAAAGTGTACAGATTATGATGAGAGAACAGTAGAGGAACAATAATAACTTATGATTCCCGGAGGTTTACCTTTTAACTTGGCAGTGGTACCGATTTACATGGTCTACTTCGTAGAAATAGTATCTCACTGTTTTTTCAGGGAGTATTGCTTGACTTTTGTAGCCCTTTCAAGCATTTTCAACCATGTAATGGTAGGATACCTTCCTAATTCATGCCTTGTATTTCAGTTAATTACCATACTCCTTCACATCACTAAAAACTTTATTTTTAGCATGTCTACTTCTTGGAAATGTCATCAATTTGACCATCTTCTTGTCCCTTCCTCTCTATTAAGTATCTTTCCATCTCAAAGAAAGCCCTTGCATTTTAATTCAATATACAGTAAAACCTTGGATTGCGAGTAACTTGTTCTGCGAGCATTACCCAAGACGAGCAAACATTTCTAATAAACTTTAACTTGATAAACGAGTGATGTCTTGCAATAGGAGTAGTACGTGATGCCAAATGTCACGTGATCACAACTGAGCCAGTGGTTCTCTCTCTCTTTCACTGTGGGATTGTGTGTCTCATGCTCAGATGCTCGTTCTCAGGCCACGGTGTTTGGCAGAAATCAGTGATGTTTCAGAATGTTGGAAGGTGTCCACAGCTGGGCCTGGATTCTCTGTCTACCTTTCTGTCTCCTCCTCCCCTGCTCATGTTCTGTGTCTCTCTTAAAAATAAATAAACATTAAAAAAGCCCAAAAATTTAAAAGAAGGAAATCATCAAGAAGTATGAATGGGATATGCCAGTGGCTGAAAGATTGCAAGATTTTATAAGAAGTCTGCGCCTGTATCTTGTCTGCATAGGAGAAGGAGAAAAAGGCAGAGGCATCCCTCTCTTCAACTGAGATTAGGGAGATGTTTAAAATGTGGGAAATAGTGCAAAATTTTGTAGACAAGCACCACCTGAATAAGGCTTAAGCAGGGTGAGTGATGAATCTTTTAGTGATGTTTAGTGACAACACAATGTCACATTTCCATGAAATCCTCAAAAGGAGGCAAAAGCAAGTGTCATTGGATAGGTTCCTTGTTAAAGTTGCATGGAAAGAAAAAGATTCCATTGAGGCAATCAATAGGTTAGCAGTGATTCCGTTAGCGATAGTGAAAGTCGTTCTATACAATAACCCTTCTCTCTTGTCTCTCTCACACCAGCCATGAAGGTTTTCAAAGATAAGTGCAGGTTAGTTTGTTTATATTTCTTTATATTTTGTATTTCTTTATTATTCTGTATTATAGTATAGTAATCATGTTTGTATGAATATTGTTGGGTGATGCAGTGAATCATCTGAGTTTCCATTATTTCTTATGGGGAAATTTGCTTTGATATACAAATGCTTTGGATTACAAGCATGTTTCCAGAGCGAATTATGCTGGCAAACCAAGGTTTTATTGTACTATAGTTCTGTGTTTCCTGCCTTTTATAATCATCTATTTACCACTTAACTGGAATAAATTAGGAATGTTATCAGTCAATGCTAAGTTTAATATCTGTTGTTTTTTTCCCCTTACTTCTTTCAACTCTTTCTTGCTTCGATCCCTTTAATACTCTTTTTTTTTTTTTTTTTTTGGCATTACTTATGGCCTTGACTTGAAGGGCAGAAAGCTTCTTGACCTCTTGTTGGGTCTCTCCAGCTAGTTATTATTTTGTTTCTAGCTGTCATTTCTCCTTGCCACTACTTTTAAAATAACAGCACTGTTCTAGGTCTTGTCATAAACCGTTTTATCTGGATCTTCTCTTAAAACTTTTAAAAAATATATAAATGCATTACAGTAATCACCAGGTTTGGAGCATTTTGTCTGCAGCAACCCAATAAAAACACTTTAAAATGTTTGATCTCACTTAAAACTTAAAACAACCCGATGATCTGAACTATTATTATCACCACTTAATAGACAAGGAAACTCAGGCCAAGGGGGTTAATTATTTGCCAAACATTGTATAGCAACTAAGTGGTAGAATTTGGATCCAATGTAGTCCTCCATGACTCAGTGGCCCAAGCCCATCACTGCTACTCACCCTCTCTGACATCTCTTGTGCTGGTAGCCTTTGCTGCCTTTCTCTGGTAAGAACCATCACCTATCAGTATACACTCAGGTTATTAGTTGTATGTACTTAACCATGAATTCATCTCTTCTGTAGAGGATGCACTTTCCACATAGGGCAAGATACCATGGAACGCCTTCTCTTCCAATTTAACTTTCCCTCGTGAATTTCTTCTCATCTGTTTCTGGTACCTTGGGCACAGTGTTCTACCTCACTGCCCTGTTGTCACTGCATCCCCATCCTGAACTAGACACCCAGTCGTAGCGCTTTCTCTGATATGGTGCTGCTGAAGAAGACACTTTTAAGCAGCCATGGGTGTATCTGACCTGGTCCTCATGGCTGTAGCTGACTGAGGATGAGATGGCTTGTTACCCAGAAATAGCCACATCACAGGTAGGCAGGTAAAGTGTGACATGTCCTTCTGAGAAAAGAATCATTTAAGCCAGTTGGATTCTTTTCTTGGGAATTTGAATGAAGAAATATAGATAAACTGGGGCAGTCAATGGCAGGATTTGTAGGCTAAGGCTCCTGAGGCAGGACCTAGAGAGTCCATAATAGGTCATATGCCAACTGAAGTTATAAGAGAGCAGAAACTATCAGTAAGCAGAAGTACAGTAGGGAAAAGGAAACAGGTGCACAGAGAGAGGAGATGCCATGAGAAAGATAGCTTGTATCCTGTGTGAAGGAGGTTTACAGAGAACAGCTGGTCCCCAGACCTCCTCTAGACAGCTTTCTGGTTCTTGTCTCAGCTTTTATGGGAAACTTCATTTTATTTGAGATAACTTCTGCCCCTGTTTCTTGGTCTTCAAAAAGCCTGGGCTAGTTCTTCTTAAAGCATCAGTGATTATTAGTACTTATTGAATTATTTTAGCTAAGATAAAGTCCCTAGAATGATACTTTTTAGATATGATTCTATTCACTTATGTTTGGTCTCTTATAAAAGGTACCTTTTGATTTCCTTTGCTTCAGTCACCCCCAACAATTTTCATGAGTAATAGTATCTTGGTATCACCTTGATTCAGTTGTCAAAAGATTTCAGTCGCTGCTAGTTATTTTTCCAACAAATAAATTATTACACATATGGTTAAAGAATGACCACCTGCTCCTTACCTTGGGATGGTCCAATCCATCTTAAGTATAGTCTCTATTTTGTTTAAGATAACTTGCTTACCATAGGCACACTGGGTTTCCTATGTTTGATGGGGAATAATGGCCACATTACAGAAAAAAAAATAACGTTTATTTTATTTATTTTGAGAGAGAGAGAGAGTGTGTGTGTGCGAATGGGGAGAGGCAGAGAGAGAGAGAGAGAGAGAGAGAGAGAGAGAGAGAATCCCAAGCAGACTTTGTGCTGTCCACAAAGAGTCTGATGTGGGGCTCGATCTCATGAACGATGACATCATGACCTGAGCTGAAATCAAGAATTGGCTGCTTAACTAACTGAGCCACCCAGGAGCCCCCAGAAAAATTTAAACCTATACAAAATAAAGGAAATAGATGATAACTTTTTTTTAACCCTGTAACAGTTATGCATACATGCCCAATCTTATTCTATTTAAACTCCGTCTAACTTATTATGATGAGCACTGGGTGTTGTATGTAAGTAATGAATCACTGACTTCTACTCCTAAAGCCAATATTGCACCATGTGTTAACTAACTAGAATTTAAATACAAGTTTGGAAAACAAAACAACAAACAAACCTCTGCCTAGCTGCTTTACAGTGCAGATTATTTTGAAGCAAATTGCATACATTTCATTTGTAGCTCTACATATTTCACTGGGTATCTCTAAAAGATGACCTTTCTTAAAAAAACATAACTGAAATACTATTATTACCCTGTTAAAAATCCTAAGTAATTCCTTTATGTCGTTAAATGTTTCTGACCTTAAAATACTACATTTACCGTAGCTAGGACCATATTATGTAATAAGGAAAAGAGAGGACAATCCCCTGGAGTCCAGAGCATGCTCGTAATGCTGTGCATGAAGGGTTGCCCAACACAAACTGCCTTTTGTCCGCAGAGCTGAAGTATGATGCTTCTTATTTGAGCAGTGTTGATTTAGTGGCTCATTTAGTATCTTTGATGCTTTGTATTCACTTAGTTTTTACCTATAACATATAGGTTTCGTTGCATTATAAAAATGGTGCTTTCTGGAGTTGTACAGAAGAAAGCCTATGCTGCCGTGCATGGGCCCTGGGCAACAACATTTGTATTTAAGTATAGTATGCAACCAGGGTTGAGAATGGAGGTCTAAAGTATACTCTCTGGGCTTAGTACAAATAATAGCATTATCTATTACATTTTATCTTCACCAGTTCAAGATTATAATTATAAATATAACTCAGTAATTCTATTAGCTTTGTTTCACTTGCTGGGTATTTCCTTTCTTTTTGTTTTGTTACTTTTAAGAGATAATCGTAGTAGTATGAAACATTCTGTCCACATAAAAGCTTATTGAAGAAGTTAAATATTCTAGCTAATTAAAGAAAACACTAATTGGACAGATTGCTGTTTTATATTATTAATTTTAATTATTTTTTAATCAGAATGCACGTTTTTTAAGGAACGCTGCTGTTTTATACTTTTTTTCATGAATTGAGTGACTTAAATATTCAGATTATTATTACTATTTTTGAATAGTTGGTTTTGCTTGGTCTGTGGATGGGACAGAAACAAGATGTAAAAATTTCTTGCAAAGTTTATAACTCCTGGTCCCAATCCACACTTTATCTATCCCTAAATCATCTATCTATCTATCTATCTATCTATCTATCATCTATCTGTCTATCTATCTGTATATGTGTACATATATGTAAAGTTATTCCATTTACCATTTGCCGAAGTATTCAGCATAATGTCATTAGTTTTCTTTGCACTCTTGCATGGTATATTAGTATGTCAAATCTTACTTGCTTAGGAAAGGAAACTGATGTTCGGAAGCCAAATGGTTTGTCTGTTTTCAAAAAGCAAATTAGTGGTAGAGTTGGTTAAAATAGTAGCCTATAGTGTATCTCATTTGAAGGCATTACTTTACAGTGTCGTGAAAGCTTGCACTATAACAATATTAGGTGTTACCAGTATTTTGGTTTTACTAAAACAACATATTCCTAGGAATTCTTTTGATAACTGTGTAATTTGCCTGGCTATCTCTTATTACACCAGTGTGACCATCTGTATTAGTTTCCCGAGGCCTCTGCAACAACGTAATTTATTCTCACACAATTCTGGATGCTAGAAGTCTAAAATCAAGTGTTGGTAAGATGATGCTTCCTCCAGAGGCTCTGGGGAAGAATCCTTCCTTGACTCTGCCTAGCTTCTGGTAGCTTTCTGCAGTCCTTGGCATTTCTTGGAGTATTGCTGCATCACTCCAATCTCTGACTCTGTTGGCACATGACCTTCTTCTCTGTGTGTATCTCTTTGTATCCCTTCCTCTTTTTATAAGGACAGAAGTCACTGGATATGGAGCCCACACTAATCTCGCATGACCTCATCGTAACTTGGTTTCATTGGCAGAGACCATCCAAATAAGGTCGTATTTACAAGTGCCAAGGGTTAAGACCTGAATGTATCTTTTTCGGGGACAGAATTCAATCCACTACACTATCATCCTTGAATTCAAAGTGTTATTTGGTGCCTATTGCTTGCTAGGCTTTCAGTAAGTTTTTGTTAAAGGACTGCCTGGTACCATCATATACATTCAGTAAGCCATAATATAGTCATTACTTCTAGAACTAGAAGAAACAGTAAAAAATCATATAGCCCATGCTTTCCATGTGAAAGATTATGTGTCATCTTTAGTTCATTGGTAAAACAACAAAAAAGTTTGAGTGATTGGGCTATAATCACATAGATACTGTCCACTGGATGGTATGAACAAAATTTTTATTATTTAAGTGCTATCATAGAGTCTTTGTGATAAATCTTTTTTTCTTACTAATTAGTGTTTTTAGATATTAATACCTGACATTGAGATGATATGACAGATATTAACATAGTTAGGACTTCAGAGCTCATCTAATCAAGCTGTTATTTTACAGCTGAGAAAGCAGAGGTCTGAAAAGGTTAAGTGAGTTGTCGAAAACCAGGGGTAGGTGATGACATTTCTGGGTGGGTCCTGAGTGTTTAGTATTGAATTCTATAATTTGAATCTAATGAAGCAAATTTGATAGCACCTAGAACACACTGATAAAAATCAATAACATGCTTCAAAATAAATACTGAAAGAATGTGAAATAATTTAAAGGCAAAGGTAAGGGATTTTTTTTTTTTAATGTTTTATTTTTGAGACAGAGAGACACAGAGCATGAGCAGGGGAGGGGCAGAGAGAGAGGGAAACACAGAATCTGAAGCGGGCTTCAGGCTCTGAGCTATCAGCACAGAGCCTGACGTAGGGCTTGAACTCACAGTGAGATCATGACTTGAGCCAACCAACTAAGCCACCCAGGTGCCCCGAGATAAGAGGTGATTTAATTAATCAGCAATATTGTTCTCTTGCCACTGAAGGCAAATGGAGAAAAACGGGCTCAAACACCACGAAAAGCAGATTGGGTTCGTTTTCCATCTGGACAGTCTGACAGTGGGATTGTTGAGAATTGTCATGGGGAATTTGACGAGGAATGAACTCAAAACAAAACGAAAACAAAACCCACACAAATTCACTTACTAGTTTGGTCTTACCTGGAAATTTCATTTTTTTTTTTTTTCAGAGCCACTCGTTTGCTCAGTCCACATCAGTACTTTTCCTCTGAGAATGTAACTTTAAGTGTATTTTACAAGGTGAGATTTCCAACCACTGCAGTCACAATCTTTGAAATTCCTTGAATCTGTAGCTCCTCAGTGCCTGGTTTCTATATCTGTTTCCCATAAAACAGGACATGATGGAAACGGTAGCTTACAAATCTTCGACCTTCAGATTACAGCGTAATATTCATACATCAGACTTCCTCTGGATGGATCAAAGTTTTGTGTCTCCAGTAGGATCCTTGATGCCTTCCAAGATTGAGAGAAAAGGACTAGTTTAGTATTCCTACCTACTGTATTGATCCATCCTCTTCTGGGTTCTGGCATGGCTTTAGCTAGTTGATGGATTTTCTAGCTGTGAATGACTGTCATGTCTCATTTGAGTACTTCCTGTTGAGTACGTTCAGTGCCTGACTTCTCTTCACTTACTGGTTGCTCTGACAAAATCAGATTGCCTGCGTGCCACTTGCATATAACTGTATGCTCTTTTCTACAGACTGCCTTTCTTATGTCTGTAGCCTTCCCTTTTGATAAAGGCAGTTATAAACAGTTATAAGTTTCTATTTTGTGTTAGTTTAAAAATGTAATCTAACCTCTTCTTCCATAGGCTTTTACAAGCTATCTAAAAACAAAACAAAACAAAATAATTAAGCCTTGCTTGTCAGTGGCTGTACATACAAGTGGCTCTCGCTGTCTTGGAAAGGACGACAGTCGGGAACCAGAAAGTCCTTAAACCTTCCTCATGCATTCAATGAGAGTTTCTTAACACCAACGAATGTTTACAATTTTAAGGCAGTGGCTCTGGGGACTTCAAAGGCAATTATGGTTATTAGCCCTCTTTTCAGTTGTCAAACAGGGTAGCCACTGCCTGTGTCAAGGATTAAGAAAGAAGTGGACACAATAGATGAAGATGGGCCAGTTCAAAATACCAAGCATCCAAGCTTTCTAGCTGCTGTGTTGGATGGAAAAGTTAGAGAAATTCTATATTACTTACTTCTACTTTGTTAGGGTGTTAGCATTGGATTTCTTTTTAAAAAGATAACTATCAAGAGTTATACAGACCCCCAGTGGATAATTATGAAACATATCAATCAATACAGATCCATGTATAGCCTAATGTATTTACCTTCAGTGTTATTTATTAGCCCTAAGAGTTTGGAGAAATAGCTTAACTTTTCAGAGCCTCAATTTTCTTGCCTCTATAAGTGGGACCAATAAAACCTATCTTGCAGAATAGTGTGCAAATGAAATTAAATCAAAATCAAATGAAATAATGTATGTCAGGGCCCTAACGTGGTACCTGGCATGATGTAAGTGACACACAAAAAGTACAGTGTTTCTTTACATTTGGATAGCACTGTACAGTTTTCTCACATACTGTATTATCCCATTTTATACTTTCTCACATACTGTGCCACCCCCTTTCAAATGAAACTATGAAGCAGTCAGAAAAGATGGTGATATCACCTCCTGTATGTATGAGAAAGCTGTGTTAGAGAATGATTAGTCCACATGGTTATGTATGTGTAGGTCTTCTGATTCCTAGGCAGAAGCCTTAGCCTTTTCCCTACTTTATTTAAACTTCTAAGTTGCTCCTTCATTCATTTAAGGTTCTAGCTATAGGTATGAAGGGTTAAGAGGCCAGGGCTTTAGTGGATTTCCTGCTGCCTTTTAAGTCTGTATGCCAGTGAAATAACAGATATCTGTTATGCAGGGCTTTGGGAAATAATTTAAGATGCTAAACAACCATATAAAATTGAATGTTTTGAGTTATAACATTTATTCTCTTAACAGTCACATTTTCTTTACTTGTTTGTAAGTTAGAAACATCTAAAAAATAATTAGTTCCAGGCACACCTGGGTGGCTCTGTCGGTTGAACATCCGACTTCGGCTCAGGTAATGATCTCGCGGTTTGTGGGTTCAAGCCCTGTGTCAGGCTCTGTGGCTGACAGCTCAGACCTTGGAGCCTGCTTCTGATTCTGTGCCTCTCTCTCTCTGCCCCTCCTCTGCTCACGCTCTGTCTCTCTCCCTCTCAAAAATAAGTAAACATTAAAAAAATTAAAAAAAAAAAAAACAAAACAAAACCCTTCTTACTAACAAATTCTGAATTGCTACTAAGGCGCTTTTGTTGAAGAATTCCTGAGAATTAGAGTTACCTATTTTTTGTTGGAGAAACTAATTTTATTAATATGTGGTAATTAAACCAACACTTTAGGAATTATGAGCAAATAGTGTAGGGCATTGCTGGATTATCTTTTTTTCTTTAAGTTCACTGAAAGAAAACATTCCCAGTAATTGTTAACACTTGTAGAAAATCCTGTGAAAAAGTGATGGAAAGTACTCGGCCCTTGTACCATACCTAGGAATTAAAAAAGCAAGATTGGTCCACATTATGCAGTATGGTGCATGTTCGCTCTAAGTCCACATACTTCCTTCAATGCACAGAACTGGGGCAGGTGTTATTAATAAAAAATAATAATAAAAACCCCTTCTATTTTAAATAAGGATGCTATTCTGCCAGCTTTGAAGCTCACACATACTCTCTAACTTAGCCCAGCTTTCGCTCATCTGGTCTTTAAATGGCTCCTTTCATGTGGTCAGCCCACGAGCCATGCGTACTGCCGCTCAATCACGCCACTGTACGTCGCCATCATGAGGGTGGTTTGCATGATTTGCATTTCCTGTACTGTTTGAGCTTCAATGAGCTCTAAGCGCCACGTATGAAGAAACCACTGCCAAATAATGCAATGATTTGATGATTTTAGTCAAACCAGATGAGTTTGTGCTGCAGTCAGGCTACCAGGTCAGGGGTAGGGGTTGGGGTGGGGGTGGGGGTGGGGGTGGGGAGATGTTGCCAGGATATCCTATAAAAAAAGCATTCTTTGCAATGTCCATACATGCAAGATGTGAATTTCTTAACAGGTCTGGTTATGTAACAGAAGAAGGCTACTTCGGGGAAGATGGCACTGAAGGGCTTTGATGAATAACCATATATATGTTACTCTTAGAAGATTCAGTCTTCTAGATTTTAGTTACATCATGCTGCCAGTGTAATTATTTATTGTGACAATAATAGGTTTTGATGGCATTAATTTTCTAACCATACAGAGTTAAATTTAGTCAAAATTAAATTAAATACATTGATTACGTGCCCCCTTTTCCTATAAAAGAAAGCTTGTATTTTATTAAAAAGTGGTTGATAAAAGCTGTCGGACAACTCCTACAGAATTGGCATAGTAGTGGGCCAATGAATAGTTACTAAAGTGGGGAAGAAAAAAAAATATGTACCAGATACTAGTCTTCATGAAAAACATAGACAGATGGGGAGACAGACCTATATGATGCCACAAATAGATGAATATCTTGTAAGGATTTCAAACAAATGTTGAAAGATCCAGTGAAATTTTAAAAGTTGGTTTAAAAGTATATCTTGTGCTTATAAATAGTGTATTTATTTCTGCTCACCTGAAGCCCAACCTGTAAATTGTTCATGAAATATTTTATCAATATTAAGCAAAAAGCATGTAGACTGAATCTATATATAACCATAGAGGTATTAAAATGAATCTCATTAATAACATTGACTTTAATTTTTCTTAGACTTCTTACACTCAGATACGGTGTTATATGCCTATAAGAAAAACTTCAGCAGAAATCCTGTTAACCGGTAATTGATAATAGCCTCAAAGATTTCCTATTCTTGTTACAGATAATTGAAGAATATTTATTCTTTTTTCCCATATAATGTATACTTTGTGAAAATGTACCTGATAACATGCTGCGGGTGCTTCTCAGTAGTTTTTAGTTTAGTGCCAGTTCACTTGATTACATCCTACCAGCTAATCAAGTGTCTTTCGTGCATGCCCTACAGCAGTTTTAAGATATTCTAAAGAGGAACCTTCAAAGCCACAGGTACTTACTGAGGAAATTATTGTATAATTATTTCTATTATGAAAAAGTAGGCAACTTATGTGGAGGAGAAACTAATATATTATTCTGTCTACACTAAAGTGGTTTTGCATGTTGCGTGTATCAGGCAGCCATTTAAGCCTGAGAACGGTTTTCATGTGATGAGGACTGGAGTGTTCAAGGCCAGCCTTCACTTCCTTTTTAATTATCTCTTATACTTTCTTTGCTAATTTCTACTTTTAACACTGATCTTACTTTGATATATGAATTAATCCCGATCTAATGCACGGTTTGGCACTATTGGATTGTTACTAGAATATCTGCCATGGGAAATCTTGACCCAGGGAGCACTTTTTTCAAAGTGTCTGAATTTAAAAGAGGAAAAATTTGTCCTCCTGAACTCTTTCAAGTATTCAATGCAGTGTGCTCACTGATGATATTGGAATGCTGCATTTTAGGTACTATCGTAGCTGTTACATAGATTATTAAAATTATTATTGCTTATTAGGTAAATTAGCTTCAAGAACATTAAGCTTATTAATGGAGATTTTAGCTTTATGTAAATACATTTGAATAATGAATAATATTGTACCAACTTCTCTTTGAACATTCTTCTTGGTTACTTAGTTTCTAAGAAACTATTTTTTTGAAAATAAAAATAAATTGTATTTTTAGATGCTTAATCCCATGGGGGAAAGGAACACATTTTGCATTAGTTGTCTTTAATTTATTAAACAATTCTGCAACGCGCTCTGTGCATAGATCATGAAAACCACTGGCACACATTTTTCCTGACCTCACAACATAAGCTGCACTCTTGTGGCAATCCCAGCAAATGTGTTTATAAAGATTCCAGAAAGAATAGTCTTGTGACTAAATAAGAAACAGAAGCTCAAGCTAAGAGCCAAACAGATACCTATCGGTTTCCTTGAGTTTAATCTGATTAAAAACATGGCCCTCAAAAACATTAAATACAGTGTCATGTCAGAGAGGCAGCATATGATAAATATAGTTCATGACAGGAAATCGTTATTAAATCAGCATTACTAGTGAATCTGTTATGGAAATTTCCCTGTAATTTAGTTATGTTTCCCCCGTTTTTCACCTTCAGTGCATCACTATACTTTCCTGCTTTAATGTTAAATATGTAATTTTCAGTTGACTGAAAGGCAGTTTTCCTACTTTTAAGTAACACACTTCTTTATTGTTATCACTAATCAAACATGAACTGGCTGTTGACTTCAACTAGAAAAACCAATGTACAGAGTAGAAGTATTTCTTTTTACCAAGAACAATGTCTGTACTGGACATTGGCCATCGTGACCTAAATATAATAAACCTAATGGTAGCAACTTCATGGCTTTTAACAAGGGCAAGCAGTTGTTTTGAATGAGAAACACGGCAACTTGGTTGAATCTCAGATTGCTGATAGCCATCTAAATTTAAAACTAGTAATTATTTGACATAAAAAAGTTGACAGCTTCGTATCTAACTTCATCAGAATCACATCATCTTTATGGTTTGCTTTGAAGAAATACAGGTACAACATTAGTCAATATAACCCATGTATTTGTAGCTAAACCCTGAGTCCTCTAATTCCTTAACAGTTCAGAAAGCATTTTTTAGAAAATATTTTTACAACGCAAGAGGATTATTTGGCTGACTTACATTGATGAAACATTTTGGCACATGTTAAAGATTTCATCGAGCTATTACAACCACCCCCAAAAAATCTTGGTTTCTATTTAAAATGTCACCAATGTGGAAAAAATACCATCAATCAAATTGCATATCTTCTAACTGGAGACAAAAAAAAAAAAAAGTAAAATAAAACGGAAACAAACAGTGAGCTTCCAGTTCATTTTTGGCTTCCCTTGGAATTCTGACTTAGATATGGTCAGTTATCTGTGGCCTTAAGATTATCTTTTTTTTTTCTCTTTGTTCCATTGTATGTTTTCATCTTCACAGGAATAAATCCACTGAGCAATATTCCTAACTTTATGCTGCTTTAGTCAGACACTGGGAATGCTTCGTTTTTGTGAATGAGAACAGTAAGAGAAATTATTTTTCTGGAGAAACACAGGGGCCCCACTTTATAATAAAGAACTACAAAATTGCATATCATTCTTTTCTTCTCTCTTTAAAATTATTCTTAAGGCCTTAGGGGGAACAAAGACCCCCTTCATAGGAAACTTAAATACTAAATCCTTCTTATGAGTTTAATCCAGGAAGAAACCTGTGTGCAAGTGGCATAAACAGCACTGGGACCCTTATCTCTTAAAATTTAGCTTCTTTCTAAGCAATACATGTAGAAAACTAAGTGGCTGTTGCCTAACTGTGCTCCCTGAGTTCTGTCAGTAATTCTTGTCTAATGAATCTTAGCCCTTTCTCTAGTCTCTCTTTGTGTCAGGACTATTTCACCTTGGAGGCAGGACAAGTGTCCTAGCCCCCAGATCATGAAGATGTTTTGAGCCATCTCCGTCTGTGCTTGTATATGTGTGGAGTAAAGGGATATCTTACTTTTCTACTATAACTTACTCTTAGGAACACTCAGCTCAATTACATCATGTACCTGCTGTGGGAAAGATATTGAAACCACGGTAGGAAATCAAGTCACGTGACATTATTTAGAGGTTTTGCACAAAATGTGCTAGAATGCATGCCAACTCTATAATAAAATCACATGTGTATTATAATACAACTCTTTCACAGAACACCTACCCCAGTATCTTCAGAAAGTTCCCCAGCATTGGTTTATTTATAGACCATGCCAGAAATCACTCTAATAGTAACATACCAGCCTCCCATAACCATTGTGTGTGATAGCAAAACCTAAGTAAAGTAGCAGTGAATATTCTTGAAACTGTTAGGTAAGCAAGGCATAATTATATTCACCTAACATATATTGGAAAGTGCTGGGAGAGATTAAGTTATTTGTGCAAAGATAGGCCACTTTTAAGTGGCAGGCAGAAGAAAAATCAAGGTTTCCTGGCTTGTGCTCTTTCTCCTCTATATTTACAAAGAAATATAGTGCATTATCTGACAATGAGAAGATTGTTTCACTCAGAAGTCACACTGATACTCTTGCTGTCCAAGTGACCTCAATCTAGGAGGCTTTTAGCTCAGCCACTCTGGCTGGTTGAGGGTAATCTGAAAGACTGACTGTATGTATCTCTGTTTTTCTAATTCACTTACTCAAAATGCCAGCTTTGATGACTTAAGTAATCAGGGAAGCTTTGTGGGGAGATAACGTGTTCCTCTGACTCTTCCTCCTTTTTACCGAGCAGCCAGGAGTTACTAATTAGGGATCAGGTAGCGAGATGAATGGAATACTAACCTTCTGGTGACCCAAGTCATCGCTGAAAATGCAGCAAAATTGGATCCAACTTCCTGATCAGAAGCTCCTTGTTGACTCTTTTTCTTTCGCCTTCCATGGGCTCATCTCTTTGTCCAGCCCCTTTTAGTCTCTACATTTTTCTGAGGCACATCTTAGGATTTCAGGTCCATTTCCTTTTCTGGCTTCTGTTGTACCCAGTTCCTAACCTACATCACAAGGTGACTAGTGAGTTAGGTGCTCCAAACCGGACGGAGCCCAGCAGGATACAAGGGTGTGAGACACCTCAGGAAATCCTCTCCTTGTCAAGAGAAGGCAGAGAGGCTTCTATCTGTAGCCAGCTGAGATATGGAGTGAGGCATTGAACACAGATTTACAAATCAAAATAATAGTCTTCCAGGGATAGAATATGGACCAACATGCTGCAGAATTTTAACCTGCACATCCATGGGTAGGGGATAGACGGTGACAGTCATAAAAGCAGGAAGGTTGTATCTTCTGGAAGCAGTGATCACAGAGACAGAGCTCATTACCTTAATAATGATAGATGGTGTTTTTAAATGTACTTATTTCTACAGGATTTCATCTGTTCCTCCTAGCAGGTAAGTATGAACAATCTCCTGTTATATACCAGGTTCAGAAAAGTTGTGCTGTGCTCAGGTTACCCATTAGGAAATTTTAGAGTCAAGACTTGAACCCAAGACCTCTAATGTAACACATGATTCCCGCCGAACCCCGCCCCCCCCCCCCCATCGATGCCTTTGGTTCTCAAACAGAACACATTTTTACTCTTCGTTCCTTATTTTCTTGGTCTCACAAAAATATATGCCAGGCACTATACAAGCACTGGGTAAACTAAGGTGAACAAACGAGCCATATACCCTGCGTTTGTGGAGCTCAGACTGCACTTCCTAAGACTGGTGATTGGTTTGGTAGTCACCAGCCACATGTGGCTATTGAGTCTGTGAACTGTGGCTGTTCTGACTTGAGATAAGCTATAACTGTAAAATACACCCTGAGTTAAAAATGTTTAGTTCGAATAAATAATGCAATTTTCCTGTATTTTTTATACTGACTATATGCTGATAATATTTTAGATGTATTGAGTTAAATAAAATATATTACTAGAACTGATTTCATCTTCATTTTCCTTTTTTTAATGGCTAGTAGAAAATTTTAGTGGCTACTAGAAAATGTTAAATTATATATCACTTACACTTATCGTAAATTATGTATCACTTATTTCCATTGGATAGCAAGCTGTGACCTGCGGGGAAGTGATTTTATAAGGGCTCATTCAGCAGTTTAGTACTTCGGTAGTTACATTTTTTACACAAAACATTTGGATCCTTTGAAATTTGTTCTGGTGCATGCTGGTCTGGATTCCAGTTTATTTTTTTCTCCAGATGCCTACCAAGCTGATTCAACACCAATTAGTTTGTCTTTGTTTTGAGAGGTTACCTTTATCACATGCTAACTCCTTGTATGGATTCTATTTCTGGATCTGCTCTTCTTTCCCATTGGTCCATGTTATGTTTGGATCATTGTTATTTGGTGCTATTTTTTGAGATTTTAAAGTATTTTTTAATATCTGGTGAGGTTAATCTCCATCTCCACTTCCAATTAATCATCCCTCCCCACCTTCACTTCCAACAGAATTTTCTTGACTGTTGTTTTCTCCTTGTCTTTAGCTATGGAAATTAGGATCCATTTGTCCAGTTTAAAATAAGCAAAAACAACCTTTTAAAAATTGTGATAAACAAACTCAAAGAGAATTGATGTCTATTTATGTTAACTCTTCCTATCTGAAGTAGTGGTACTGCTTTTCATTTATTCGAGTCATCTTTGGGATTCTTCCAGTAATACTTTGACATTTTCTTCTTAGAGCTCTTACCCATTTCTTAAATTTATTCTTAGAAATTTTACCTATATATGTATGTACTACTGCTTATGCAATCTTTTCTTAAATGCTTGCCAGGTATATGTATATATATATATATATACATATATATATCACAAAACATAATATTTTTAGTATTTTAATAATTTAAAAACATACTAATTTTGTAGTCTGTAAGCTTATCAAATTCTCTAATTCTTTGTGAGAGATAGGGTTTTGGTTGATGGTGTTAAGCTTTCTAATCTTGACCACAAATACTGATATGTTCATTTTTTTTCCTTTTTAAAAAAATTTACCTATTTCTTTCCCATTTTTTTTCCTTTCAATTTTTTTTTTTCTCCTGTCTAATTCTGTCATCTGGTTCCTGCAGCACAATGCTAAATAGTAGTGGTGACAGTAAGTATTTTGTCTTGTTTCTGACTTTAAAGTTTCATCTTAAGTATGAGGCTGGCTTTTGAATTGAACTGAACATATTTTATTATAGTGAAAAAAATTATGTATTCCTATTTTAAGAATAGCAATTTTATTGGATTAAAAAATCATGAATAGTTGTTAAATTTGTCAAATGCCTAGTCATGATTATGCGATTGCTTTTTCTCTTTAGAGCTGTTGAAGTGATGAATCTTATTGATTTACTAATATTGAACCATGCTTGTGTGTTGAGGAAGAAGATCACTTGTTCATGATGTTTTACTGTCTTCATATCTTGTTGTTAAGTTCTGTTTGCTAATATTTTATTCAAGATTTATTTATTTAGAAGTGAGATTACTTGTTATGCATTGGTTTTGTTACACTTACTTCAGAAAAATAAAATAATTTTGAAGTTCCTCACCCCCTATTAATACCAGCTTAAAAAGAAATGGACTTTTCTGCTCTTTAAAAATTTGCTACAATTCCCCTGTGATATTGTGCAAGCTTAGTATCTCTTTTGGGGTGGAATGGTGGCAGTGGTTGTAATGATAGTGGTGGATCTTTTTTGGGGGGCAGCTTTCCCTATTAGGAAAATCTGTTTTTATTTGTTTTTATTTGTTTTTTAGATTCTCTACTTCCTCTGGTAGTTATTTATTTATTTTTTATAAAAGTGTGTGTGTGTGTGTGTGTGTGTGTGTGTGTGTGTGTGTGTAGTTCTTTTGATGTTTAAGAAGGTTTTCTTTTTTTTCTTACTGGTTACCTTCATAATTAAGACTTTCTATGATACCCTAAGTTCACTAATTTTTGAGTTAGTATCTATTAATTCTTTGTAATAAATGATGATAAAATTAATGTGTTCCCACTTATCCATTGGTCTTTCTCTACCATCTGATTTCAATCAACATTATTTTTCTCATTTTTTTCCCCATATATTCTTTAAATATGCATATACTTCTATTGTTTGATTTGTAATCTTTCAATAGTATCTGAAGATTACCAGCTATTATGGTAAAGGCAATAGGCAATCTTTTCTACTTCCCAAATTTCTTTTACTTTTCCTCCAACAGTTGTATTATATTCCATAGCCAGAACAAACACCTTTTATGTTCTATTTGGCTACCCTAATTCCTGCATTGGTTTGGTTTTGGTTTTATAGCTAAACATATTTGTTGGAAGACTTCTGCTTTCAACCAATATGAAATAACAACTAGATTTGCTTTTCCCTCTGAAACAAAGAAAATGTGGACAAAATATGTGAAACCATTCAAGATGTAGTATCAACCAGGCCGTGATCCCTGAGACAAGCCAGTTAGATGAGGTGGGCACTCTTATTTCCCAAACTTTTTGCCTTGAAAGAGTTTCTGGGCCCTGATGCAAATAAAAGGAATCCCAGGAAAGACTAGTAGACCTATGGAATTGAGGAGATGGAGGTAAGAATCTAGATAGGGGAAAACAAACAGCACACTCAGAATACTAGAATAAAGAAAGCTGCTGGAAGAAAGAACTCTGGAGGTCTATAGAGCATCCCCATTGAGCATTCATCTGAGTACAGATCAGTTCATGTATGTTAGGAAACTGACGGCCAGAGAAAGACCCATTTGAGAGGATTAAAAACAATAGTGGCAGGGCACCAGCGTGGCTCAGTCGGTTAAGCCTCTGATTTCGGCCCAGGTCATGATCTCATGGTTGGTGAATTTGAAGCCCTCTTTGGGCTCTCTATTGTCAGTGCAGAGCTTTCTTCAAATCCTCTGTTCCCCGCTCTCTCCCTGTACCTCCCCCACTCGTGTGTGTGTATGCACACACATACTCTCTCTAAAATAAACATTAAAACAAACAAAACAAAACAAGATAATGCCCATTGCTCACAAAAGGCCAGAAATAGTACCTATTCCCACCAGCCAGACTGGAAAACCTCATGATTCAATCACGGCTGTGGTCTCAACTGAGGCTCAACTGGAGAAGGATCCACTGCCAAGCTCACATGTTTGTTGGTACCATTCATTTTCTTGTCAGCTATTAGACTGAGGGTTTCAGTTTCTTGCTTGCTGTTGCCAAGGGGCCACCCTCATTCCCTGGTATGTAGGTCATCCTAACATGTCTGCTTATGTCTGTGAACCCAGAAAGGGAGAGTCGCCTTGAAATGCAAGGTGGTAAAATCTTATGTAATAGAAGCATATATGCCCTGTCACTTTTGCTGTATTCTGTTGTTTAGAGCAAGTGGTTGGTCCTGCCTACACTCACGGTTGGAGGGTGGGTAACACAGGCCGTGAATACAAGGAGGTGAGATCATGAGGGCCGCTGTAGAAAGTCTGTTGTCTATAGTAGTGTTTAGGAGAATGTCTTAAAAGCAACTGAATTTAAAAAAAGAACAGCAATAACAGGTTACTTTAGAAGAACAAAGTTAAACCCAGCAGCACATTTCTTATTGGAAACATTGCAAGGGAGAAGGCAGTGGAGCAACATCTTCAAAACACAGAAAGAAAACCTGAAACTGGCAACCTAGAATTCTATACCCAGCAAAAATATCACTGAAAAGAATGGTAACACACGTGGTGAAAATAAAACAAATAAGTCCTGGGGATGTAATGTACAGCATCATGACTATAGTTAATAATACTGTATTGTGTATTTGAAAGTTGCTAAGAGAGTAGATCTTAAAAGATCATAAGAAGACAAAACTGTAATTATGTGTAGTAATGGACATTAACTAGACTTATTTTGGTGATGTTTTGCAGTATGTTGAATAGATATATTATAGGTATATTATATATATGAAACTAATGCATTTGTAAGAAGTAAAAACAACAACAACAAAACAAAAAAAGCAGAAAAACCCAAAGGTAAAATACAGGGTTTTACCCAAGAGAGAAAAGTAAGAGTTGAGAGGAGAAGAGGAAGCAAGCAAGAAACTTTGTCATTTTTGGCACTATGTATTTTAATCCCAATGCTACTTCCATAACATTTTCAATTCCTCCTGGGTCAAAATCTTAGGAGCATACATCCATTGTTTCCTCCAAATCTGGGCTGATGTGTGTATATATTTGTGCATTCCTGCTTTACTTGTGGGTGATGGCAATCAAATAAAAAACGTATATCTTAGTACTTTTGAATATTTTCGTGCACCACTCTTTTCCTGTATAAGAGAACTTTTTAACAGGGCTTAAGAAGTCCTAATAATTTGCATATGTTATATTTAATTGAGAATAGTATATAAAAAATTTAAATTGTAATGATTTAAATTATTTAAATAACATAAAATAAATTTACTTTAAGTAATTTAAATTATTTAAAATGATATTTAGTATGGTTTTCAACATTTTACATACAACTGAGCTTTGATTTCAAAAATATTTTAATTTCGTGACTATGGGTCTCAACTCTCGTTTCTGTATGTGTGTGTGTGGAAGAAAAAAATAATATTTGTGCTTTCCTTCTCATAAGGTTTTTCTAATATTTAATTTTATATTATATATACTAAAATACGTGAAAATTCTGGGGACAAGTAAAATTCTAAGGTATTTTTTTTTAGAATCACAATGTAATTTTTTAACTTTGTGTTAAAAATAACTGTGGTTCTTGTTTTCAGAATGCCTACTACAGTGGAGATACTTCCTCGAAGTACATGTTTTTATTTTAAGAAATTGCAAGTTTTCTGTATTTTTAATCTGGTTTTTGTCCTAGTGTAATGGTTCTATTCCACAAACCATTTGGTTTCCCACTTTATTAATTTTAGACCTTGTTCAATTTGGTGCCACCTTTATCACGGTGAATTTTAATATTGCTCTAGCAGTTTGACTGCCTGTGATTTCTACTATCTTGATGTATGATACAGGAAACATTTTGCTTAAAATATTTCATTCAACTATTGAAATGTCCAGCACTGTGTCAATTGACTGCTTATCAACACAAAAAAAGTTATTGATTCACTCCTGAAAAAAAATCACTTCAGTTTTTTGCATAATTGATATATAAAGATTTTCATTTGCAGTGATCAGAGTTTGGGCCACATGATTTTGATACCAGTGGGGTCAAGAAGGTTAGAGATTTTGGTAAATACTAGAAGCCTTGTAATACTGTCGTTAGTTGAAAAAGCCTTGAAACATTAGAAGCAAAAGACATCTGTTTCATCTAGACCCCTGAATGTCATACGCAATGAAAAGGTCTGGAGGTGTGTGGTACAACTTGGAGTTCAGAGCTGGAAAAGTCATTTGTTTTCATGGAGGCATTGGTATCCTACTCAGCTTTGAAGAATGAGTAGGCCCGGGATGGACACATATGGAAGAGCAGCCAGACAAGAGAATAGCATGTCGTTACATAGCGTTTATGAAGTGCTCTCCATGTATTAACACATTTCATAATTGTATTAATAGTTACTGAGGTGTTTATTGTCTTCACTTTTGAGTTGAAAAAACTGAGAAACAAATTTATTAAGCAACTCATTCCAAAGCTCCCATCTAGTAAATAGTCGTACTGCCTTTTAAACTCAGGCTTTCTATAGGGGCACTTGTACCCCAATGTTTATAGCAGCACTTTCAACAATAGCTAAATTATGGAAAGAGCCTAAATGTCCATCAACTGATGAATGGATAAAGAAATTGTGGTTTATATACACAATGGAATACTACGTGGCAATGAGAAAGAATGAAACATGGCCTTTTGTAGCAACGTGGATGGAACTGGAGAGTGTGATGCTAAGTGAAATAAGTCTTACAGAGAAAGACAGATACCATATGTGTTCACTCTTATGTGGATCCTGAGAAACTTAACAGAAGACCAAGGGGGAGGGGAAGGGGAAAAAAAAAAGAGGTTAGAGAGGAAGGGAGCCAAAGCATAAGAGACTCTTAAAAACTGAGAACAAACTGAGGGTTGATGGGGGGTGGGAGGGAGGAGAGGGTGGGTGATGGGTATTGAGGAGGGCACCTGTTGGGATGAGCACTGGGTGTTGTATGGAAACCAATTTGACAATGAATTTCATATGAAAAAAAAGAAAAAGAAAAAAAAAAAAAGAAATGGAAAGGGAAAAATAAATAAATAAACTCAGGCTTTCTGGCCCCGGAGTCTCTCTCCTTAGTCACTTACGCTATTCTGCCTCTAATTAATGGGAAGTATTTTGTGGGGACAGTAAAATGGGAGAAGTTAAGAAGGTTAAAGTCATGGAAGCTTTTGTAAGGGAGGCAAGAGGCATTCATATGTTATCCACATGAGTATAAAGCAGTTCAGTCTTTTTAGACGATAATTTGAAGGTACTATATTGTATCAGGAATTTCAGTAATCACACTAAACATTTGTCCTAAGGAATTTGGGAGACAATTTTTTATGGGCTTCACCTTTCTGTATGTCTTGCAAGCAGGAGTTAAATGCCTTATTGTTCTGGACTGTCTTTTTGAGGGAGGTTTGTATGGCATAACAGCATTGACATATAATTTTGAGGAGATAGTATCTCCCTTCTGATCAGATAGCTTGTTTATTTATTGACCAGTATAATAACATCTCCCTATGGAGCAAAGTTTGGCAACTTTGCTTGCAGCTCATTGTGGAAGATTGGGTTTCCTAAGCTCAGGGTTCCTTAGCTATGATGCTAACCCACTCCCTGTGCATCATCCATCTGGGCCTCTTCACATTATCCTCATGCTCCTTGGAGGCCAAGGAGAACCGATGTGAAATGAAGCTCACGCTGCTTACTGTGTCCTAAGCAATAAGTCCTTTGTCTGACCCAGGGGTGTCATGTCTGCTGCCAGCATCCAGGAAATGGGGGCAGGCTAACTTGTTAACTTCCAGGTAGGGCAAAATCTTAGACCCTTTACTGTTCTTGACAAAGGCATGATTAGAATTATCAACAAAGCATCATATGTAATCCCTGGAAAGTAATCCAACTATCCAGTAATAAGGGACTAGTTTAGTAAATCATGAGACATACATATAGTGGAATATTAATTCCACAGCCCTTAAATATCATGTTTTTAAAGATTTAAAGACTTGGGAATAAACTCATGAAAACGTTAAGTAAAAATTATATTATGGTAACGATACATATCGTACATCTCAATTTTGTAAAATGTGTTTGTATGTTTAAGAGGACACTAGGATTAAATATCCAGAATGTAAAAGATTGTTACATATAGGTTGTAGAATTATAAGTGATTTTATTCTTCTCTTCTTCTATTTCTGTGTTTTTCAAATTATTCTATAATGAAAATATATTACTTTTATAATGAAGAAAAATACTGTTAATGAAGTCAAACTGAGGGATTTGACATGATATAATAGGCAGAGTAGATACTGTATATAATCTTGAGAGGACAGTAATATGAGGATATGTTTAAAACCCATGCAATCAAAGAAGATCTGGCTTTCATTAAAATGCACATATACAATATAACCAAAAACCATTAAAACAAAAGCAAAAATAAAAATCCAAGTTATAGCAAAGGAATACAGGAAACATAGCTATTTTGGAAATTCTACTTTAAGGAAACTTAATCCATTTGAACAAAAATCTAAGCTCATCAAAGCCTCTTGTTGTCTAATAAAAAGGAATTAAGTCAGTTAATCATGAGAAACAATGTTTGCATACCAAAGTACTGAAAGATGAAGTGATTGTATGTCTGACATTTGCCTTAAAATATTTCAGCAAAAAATAAATAAAAATAAAGTGGGAGGAATAGTTGAACCAACCTTAGCAAAAATATTGATAGCTGTTGAAGTTGTGTGTTGGTTACATGGGACTTATTAAACTGTTAGTTTTGTGTGTGCTCAAAAATTTCCATAAGAAAAAAAATCAACAGAATATCACTGATTTATATAGTTTTAAAACAATATCTCTCATCTTTGGCTGCACATTAAAATCACTTAGGAACTTTAAAAAGTACTGATGCTTAAATCTCACCGCCTCTGATTCTAATTTAATTGTCTTAGGTGTGGCTTAGGCATCAGGATTTTTTTTTCAATCTCTCAGGTGATTCTAATTTTAAAAACCATACTTCTAAGTGGACTTCATTAGGTAGATCTTTATTATAAGGGGCATTGACTATAATAATGGATATTTTTTGACAGCATTTCCTAAAAAAATGTGTGTTGGTTTTCTGTTACATTAATTAATTCATGGAACATCTCTCAGTGAAAAGCAAGAAGAAGCTAATACTTTTTCTAGCGCAGATAGTTCTACTGAGTCCCAGAATAAAATAGTATAGGGACATAGCTTAATGATTCTTTTGATAAAATGATAAAGTTTCAGGTGACTCTAAAAAATGAATAACTAACATATCCCTTTCAAATATTAGTTGGGTAAGAAGAGGCTTAATTGATGTAGAGAAGATAGTTTAAAATGTTAGCATTTGACAATTTTCTTAAAGTAATTCTTCTTCATCTTAGAAAACAAAGAAGAATATTTAGAGATAAAGAAGAAAATTATCAGCCAGAGCTCCATTATCCATGGTAAATACTGATAATGCTTTACAGCATTTGATTTCAAATTTATTTTAACCTTCAATGGAAAAATTTCAAACAGAAATGTAGGGGTAGTAGTGTCATAAAGCTGTAGGTTCCCATCAGTCAGCTTCAATAATTATCAACTCAAGATCAATCTTTTGTCATCTGTGAACCCTTTCCACGTTATCCTCCCCTCGCCCACACTGGATTATTTTGAAGTAAATCTTGTGTGTCATATTATTTCATCTATAAATATTTTAGTATGTATTAGGGCAAATAATCTTTAGGTCATTAACATGTGTCTGAGGTATTGGTATTCTGTGTTGACTGAAAGAAGATCCATATGCTACAGTTCCTAATTCTGTAGTTGCCAAAGATGGTGTTGTGTTATAAAAGTAAAAATCTGGCTTATATCCTTGAGCTGCAGAAGGATCTGCTGGCAGGACCAAGACTTTTCTCAGAAAGTAACTCCATCAGTTTAAATGAAGAAATAAGTAGTAGACTGAAATCCAAGAAACCCAGAGTTCTACCCATTAACCAGGCTCTCATTTGGAAGGTTTTGAGGATTACATTTACCTAATGTTATGCTTTATAATAACCTAAACTGGTCTCTTATTCTCATTTCCTTTAGAGCCAGGTAGTTTCCCAAAGGGCTTGGCAGATTGATTAGTCAAAGTGTATTTTGGTAAGGTTAACATAGAGGCAATATGTTAGAAAGGCATTGAAGACAGGAAAATCATCTAAGAAGGTACTTCATTTTTGTGGCCCGAACTGATAACACAGCATTGGACGGGGGGAGAAGAGGCAAAACTTAGCATCTTATTTATAGTAGAAATTAGCAAAGCTTGGCGATACTTCATTATAGGAGTTAAGAATAAGGGGATAATCAAATATGCCTTCAACCCTACCCTCAGGATCTAGTATAATACTATGCTCTTTGCACAAAGAGTGAAGTGAGGTGGGCAAGGAATGATGGGGGAAATAAGGGATGGATGAGGCCAATATTAGTATACCGAGTTTAAATTAATAGCATGGCCTCCAAGTAGGTATTTTTTGTGGGCTGCTGAAAGTGGAGGACTAGAGTTCAGGTGATATATGAAAGCTGGGTATCTGCCTCTGAAGATTACTCATGAAGCTATAAGGATGATTGAGTTTTCATAGGGAATATTTGTTTAAGGAGGAGAGCATGTGGCTAAAGACAAATCCTTTCAGTAGTCCCAATGGATGGGAATAGGAGTACGAACAAATTTATCTAGAATACATTAAATTAATCCTTATGGAACATCTATGTCACAGGCATTTTGCATGGAAAAGGGAAAGGGTGCTTACTGTGCAGGCTGGGAAGTACACTGAACACAAAGGGAACGCTATGCCAGAGATCTGCACAAAGATTTATGAAAATAAAAACTAGACAAAATGACTTGAAGTGCCCAAGACAGGCATGCCATTTATGGGAGTATGTGTTTTCCAGGAGAGAGGGAGGGGATGATATTTCATGCATAGGTGGAGGCATAGATGTGTGCTTGGGACAGTGACGAGGAGTCTGCCATGGCCCAAGCACAGCCTATAGCCTATATGTGTTTTCCAGGAGAGAGGGAGGGGATGATATTTCATGCATAGGTGGAGGCATAGATGTGTGCTTGGGACAGTGACGAGGAGTCTGCCATGGCCCAAGCACAGCCTATAGGGTGAAGAGAACGACAGGGTACTTGGAAACCACTGTGGGGTCCGAAGATTGTTAGAGTCACTATTAAAATAGAAGACAAAACCAGTTTGACGTTAACATAACTGAACAGAAGAGGAAATAATGGAAAATTTGTTCGTCTTTTTCTGTTTATCGAGCAAATGCTGTCACAATACCGTGCAGTATGTTTGCTTTTATTGATTTGTATTCATTTTGTGCATATAAAAAATTTGATATATGATAATGGGACCGAAGTTAAGGAGTCAAAGATTACACACACACACACACACACACACACACACACACACACACACGCACTCATTGCTTAATAAAATAATTATCAGTAGGCAGGAATTGAGGATATGAAGACCAGTGAATAAGATAAACCCTCACCTCCAAGATCTTTGTTGATTAGTTGACAGATAGTTTTTTAAAAAGTTATATTCCAGTTGGGTAAGTGTAAAGATATAGGAACACTCAAGAGGAGTACACAATACAGTTTGGGTGTTAGTAGAAGGATCTAGGAGACCTTTTCGAAGGGGTGATGAAAATTGCTTCTTAAGTGATACAAAGGAATTAGCAGGTTGCTTTGAGGAAGGGAGCATTAGACAGTGGCATACGATGTAAACTGGATAGCAGTAACCAGAGACACGGAGGTGAAAGGAAGCCTGGTTCATGTAAGGAAGCATCGTCATTTCATTACTCTTGTAATTGTGAGTAAATAATTGTGAAATAGATCAAGGCAGAAGATGAGCTTGTAGATCTGGGTGGAGACCCGTGTGGGTTGACATTTCATATACTAATTGAAGGGTCTTGCGATTTATACAGGGAGTGACCTGGCTGGATTTGCATTCTCAATACATGACTTCTGCAGCTAGCTGAATATGAAGTTGTTAGGGAGGCAGGCTTAGGAAGAGGAAAGTTAGGTGGATTTTGTAGTAGGTCAGGCTTCACTAGGTAAAAGGGAATAAGGATGAACTTGAAGGGGCAGATGTGAGAAATATTCAGAAAATAAAATTGGCAGGACTCATTAAGTTATATATGGAAATTTAGGGAGAGTGATTCAAAGGGAGGGATCACTCTCAGGTTTCTGGTTTGGTGGATGGTTCTGCCTTCAGCTGCAATAATAAATACAGCAGAAGAATATGTATATTGGACTAGGCGATGAATTCTGTTTTGAACCTTTTGACTTTAGGTGCCAGTGGGCTGTCCACGTGATTTCCAACAGACAGTTGAGTATCTGAAGGCTGAGTGAGAAGTCTAGGTTTGAAACCCAAATCTGGGAGCCATTAGCATAATAAGTAGTTCCGAAATTCTAAGAATAGGTATTCTCTTTAGTATCAGCATCATGGTCATAATCAATATGAATTTGCTAAGTGTATACTGAGCAAACTACCACAAACTAAAATGTGAAATGAACTCTTCTTAACCTTGTTTAATTTGCTTAACTTTGATCTGACCTGAAACATCTTCAAAAACTGAAGTATGAACCTAATCAGAATCTTTTAAAAATGTTACCTGTTCCCCACCCCCCCCCCAAATTAATCTTAGCATCAAAGTAGCATATCAAAATGTCATTTGAACTGAATCGATAGACCATTTACTTGGAGTTCTGAGAATTGGGTGGCTAGTGGACACAGGACACTGTATTCCTTGCAAAAGACTTCAAAGGCGGGCCATATAATGATTTTGGCAATAAAAAGAATTTAATTTTTCCTCTCCCAGCTCAAGCTCAAGTCATCCAGGGAGAAAAATTACTCCCAGATGAGTTTACAATTGCCAGCAATCCAAAATTTAACCAAATTGGATTCTCACACACTGTGTTTGGAAGGAAGGAAGACTGACAAAATGTTCTTTCACTAGATTCTAGGAAGCCTAGGGCTTACTTAACTACAGTGGCCCCAGAACATGATTATTGCCTAAAGATCAAGAGTAATTAAGTCCAATGCTGTTCATTTGTGAGGAGAGTTTTCCAGTAATAATTTTGGTGAGTGACATCTTGTATGATGAAAACAAAAATAAGAGTATAATAACCACGGAGTGATGAATAAGGAAACTTACCAATAGTGCAGTATTTTGAACTTTGACTCCTCATTTAATTGGAATTTTATTCCAAAAACAGAATTGATCAGTAATAATGGCAAGTAGTCTCCATTGGTTTTAGAGTGCTTACAGTGTGCAAAGCGTTAAGTCAAAAATACCTCACATAGCCTCACACCACCCTATTAGAAGAGTACTGTGATTAGCCCCATTTACCCCATAAGGAAACTGAGGCAAACAGAAGGCAAGTAAACTTTCCCAAGATCACTTAGCCAGTAGTTGGTGGAGCAGGTGGCGTGCCCTCAGGCTCCATGGGAGATCCGTGTGGCGTGCGCTCAGATTCTGTGGTAGACCTGGGTAGTCTGCCTTAAGAGTCAGTGGTACTCCCAGGTAGGCTCCTTTCAGAATCCATGTTCTTTATCACAATCCTTGTTTAAATGTTAGTGAATGTAACAGGTAAACAGGGTATCTATGCATTGTGGAATTGTATAAAACATGGAGATGACAAGATTCTTGCCCCTTAAAAACATGCAGTCTTGGGGTGCCCAGGTGGGTTAGTCCGTTAAGCATCTGACTCTTGATTTCAGCTCAGGTCATGATCTCACAGTTCGTGAGATCGAGCCCCATGTCAGGCCCTGCACTGAGCGCCGCTGAGCCTACTTGGGGTTCTCTCTCCCTCCCTTTCTACCCTTCCCCCACTCATTCTCATTCTCTTCCCCTCTCTCTCAAAATAAATAAACTTAAAAAAGTGCAGTCTCTAGCACTTTTCCTAAATAATTTGCATCACAACACACTACAATGATTTTTTTAATTTAATTTTCCCCTAGTGCTGTATAAAGGTGACATTAGAACATATTTCCTATATCTAAAAATAAAGAAAATGTTTTAAAATGAAAATTTTAAATTGTTTCTTTAGGTTAACTTTACCTTATAGTGATATACAAATTATGTGTAAGGATTATTAATTTTTGAGATTTCAAAAGGACTTCAGTGTGCAACAGTATATATATGTAAATACTTTGCTCTTTACCCAGGAAATGTATTGTAAGCAGAAATTATTTTAGTCAAATAATTCAAAGGTACTAGGCGTGCTTGCTATTAAAAGTTTTATTATGAATATTTTCATTTTTTTAATTATAAAAGTAATGTATAATCACATGGTAGAACGTTTGGAGATAAAATATGAAAATCCATAAACCTGGCAGCTATTATACCTTATAGTCTTTCTCATAGTCTTCTCCTGTGTATCTAGTCTTACATTATTGTAATAATAGTATACTTATAACTTTGTACTTTAAGAAGCTTTAATTCTATTCTTAATATTATTGAAGATTCTTTTTTTCTTTTCTTTCTTTTTTTTTTTTTTTGGTAAAAGTAAATAGAGTACTCATTTGTCTTTCAGATAAATCTCCCTTTTCATATTCTGGGTTTGCTTTGTAGTTTTTACCAAGTTCACATATTATAATTCAGAAACATTTTTGTGTTATTCTCTTTTCTCTTGTTCTCTTAACCCTTATCTCTGTTCAAGCCTTGGCTTTCCTTAGCCAAGTCACGGTCAGGCCCACGAATGCCCCTGAGCTTGCGGGCTCAGTCTTGCACAGTACTGGAGCCGTTCTTAACCTCCATCACGGAGCACATCTTTAGCCACAGATACACTGAATAATGTGACTTAGAGTTGGCTTTATCCATCCCAGACACTGGATTCACATGCACAGATGTTTAGATTCCTGCCTTCTGTCAGTTGACCCTCCACCCATGGGTCCCTCTAGTGCTAGTTGCTGTAGGATCAGCCCCAGGCCCTCACTTTCCTGCTCTCTGGTCATCTCTTCTCATCCTTTGATTGCCAGTATTAGCTGAAGTGGCCAGGTTTCCTGTCCATAGTCTCCCTCCAACCCTGCATGATTCCTCCTCAGGCTGTAGGCCCCTTCTGAGTTGTTACCCCTCTCTTAGTTCCTGCCAGTTTTCTCCCTTGAGTATTCCTAATCATATTTGGCGTCTGACACCTGTATAAGATTTTCCAGGGTTACTTCCTGACTTCTGAATGAGACTTCTCCCTTACTCTTCTTCCTTATCCATTGAATCAACCTATGTGTTGCCCAAGTTACGCCCCTTGGAGTTATTTCCTTTGTGTCGCTGTGTCTTTGATGGCAGGTGCAATCTGTGGCTCTCCTCCTGTGGTGTGTACTCTGTCCTGGTCCCAGGCCTCTACCCATCCCTCTTCTCTTACCTTGTGGTCTTTTTTGCAGAGGCCTGAGACTACCCAGGACAATGGCAGCATGATTTTTCCCAAGGACAAATGACAGATTGCAAGAGAGTAAAAGGAAAATTTTAACGCATGTGGTTACTTCTTAAACAATTTATTCACTGATTTCTGTTAAATTTCTTAAATCCTTTTTACAACTGAACTGTTTATCACTTGAAGCAAAAGTCACGTCCAGACATCTTTGTACTGTGTAGGCTGTAGACGCAGTGCATGTTGTGTCTAGTTTAACATGACTGTAACACATGAAATAAAAGAGTCCATCAATACAGACTAAATTAAAATTGGAGTTGCATAAATAGAATCTATGGTGAGCTGTCTTTGAGTTGCCTCATTTATTCTACTTATTGATGAATTTTCATAACTTACTCCTTGAATAAATTATCCAAGAATCAGCCTGTGATTTTCTTTATATATTACTTCATATTTGTATAAAGGTACTGCCATAATAAAATCTTATAATGATTACTGTTTTTGCTACTTGGTTGGGCTGGATGTTTTTTATAATGATTACTGTTTTTACTCTCCAATTGGACTGAATTTTTCATTTACAGTTTATATAAAAATGGAACAACAGCACAAGTCTGCTGTTAAAAGGGGCTCAATAATCCTTGCACTTTTTTCCAACTCTAGGAACATTCAGATCCTTCCCTTCTTTGTCACACATGGTATCAGTACCATGATTAGAATATACAACTGCTTTCTTCTAAGATAGCAAATCTGGCATTCACTTCTGTAATTTCAACCTCCGGATATTATGCCATTCTCATTCTCTCTGACTTATATGTGCAGTCATGTGGCATGGCCAGTTACAAGATGCAGCAAGTGGGGAGATTCTGTGACAGTTATTGGAGCAAGAAAGCTGCAGGCAATTGAGTCATTAAATGTGCCATTTCCATGGTATACAATTGTGATGTCCAAGTGGGTTGTCCCACTTGTGATGTCCAATTACGATGTGGGTCGTAATTGAAGAAAGTCGTTGGCCCTGGAGATATCCGTGAAAGAATTAATGAAAGACCCCAGCTAGTGGAAGAACATGGTAATGGAAAGTCTAGTTAAAAATCAAGTCTAGACAGGCAGGGGTTGATTTTAGTTTGATTTGTTCAGACCAAGTGTTCTCTACCGTTCTTCCATACCAAACTCAGAGGTCCCAAATTATATCACCCTTATGACCAATTTAAAGGATTTCCAGTATTTTTTCCGGGTTGCATGGGTTTGTCTTAGGGGTAGCTACATAATAGATGTACAAAGAAAGGGTTGTGAAGAGAAGGAAAAGAGTTCAAGTTAGGTGAAGTTCCAGACCACCTACTCCTGATTTACTCAATAGTGTTTTTTATGTATTTTACGTGTAGGAATTTTGTGTAAGAATTTCGTTGGGAAAAGTGATTGCTTTAGGAAAGTTTGAGAATTAATCCATCATCTGCTGCAGATACAAGGACCCTGTGAGTGCTGTCTCCCAGTTTGCTGTTGATGAGACAGGTACATTGAGTACGTGTTGAGTGCTAGGCCTGTAGCACTGTCCTAGGCATCTGGGTCATCTCTTGGGCTATTGAATAATTACTGCTCTGCAGTCTTCTTTTTTCCCTGTGGGTCTGTACACAACTCAGTTGTTTTTTACCCTCACATTTTTTGGGTGATCTTATTTATAGTTTCAAAATAACTTTTGTATCAAAGATTTTAAAATCTGTGTCTACAGCCTAACTTTGCCATGTCATACCTGTGTGAGGTTTGGGGAGTCACCTGGCTGACCCTCAGTTTTCTTATTTGTACAACTGATGCCATTGCCTTCCCAACCCCAGAAGGATTAAGGGGGGGGGGGAGTTATGAGTTTATGAGTTTATAAATTACACAGGTATAAAATAATAGAATTGTTTTTATTACTGTGATTGGCATCTTCAAGACTGTATTTCTAACTTTTTATTGAAGGAAATGCTTGTTTCTATGGAACCTGATATCTTACACTTAAGAGTTTCTTTTTGTAAATTTTTTTTAACATTTATTTATTTTTGAGAGACAGAGACAGAGCATGAGTAGGGGAGGGGCCGAGAGACGGGGAGACACAGAATCCGAAGCAGGCTCCAGGCTCTGAGCTGTCAGCACAGAGCTCGACGTGGGGCTCGAACTCACAAACCACCAGATCATAACCTGAGCTGAAGTCAGACGGAGCTACCCAGGTGCCCCACACTTAAGAGTGTCTAATTATCACTCAGCCTTTTCTTGTCTGCACATCAGACACAGCCCTTGTTTTATATTTTTATCAGTGGCACAATTGTTCCAGCAGTCACTGTATCTCAGAATCTCCCAAGCATCTCCTAATCCTTTTCTCCTCCACTTAAGTCTTACTGTTATCACATTTTTTCAGGCCTTTGCTGCAACATGTCTGGATGATTATACTAGTTTCATAACTAGTCCCCTGTCTTCAGTCTTTACTTCTGCTATGTCTTCTGTGGGGTCTTGTTTATTTTTTTGGTTTTGTTTTATCATTTTTGCTTTCTGTTTTTCTTCTCCCAAAAGGCATAGCCTCCTTGCTTATGAAAGAAACTTCAGTGTCCTCCTACTGCTGGTACATTGCAGTTAAGACTTGTCATCCTTGCTGTCAACGTCCTCTACAGTGTGTATGTAATCTGCATTTACAGCCTCTCCTTTCTGAACCTCCTGTTCAGCGAAACTCTTTGTTCTCCAAAAGGGTGTTGGCCCCTTTTGCTTCTGGGTCTTTCCACGGGTTCCTGTACAACGTGTTCACTTTGTTGAAGTGAACTACTGATCAGTTCTGTGAAGCCAGTTGAAAATGGCACCTCACGGACGTGTTTGTAATTTTCCCCTAAACAAAGGTGCTTGTGACTCGTCTCTCCTGAACCCACTATGCCCCTGCTCTTTACCTCCATCTCGCAACTACTCCGTGGCTGTATAGTACTAAGTAATTGTGTAAAACAGTTGTCTCATTCTTAAACTTGACTTGTTCATTGTGTATCCGTTTCTTTGTGAACCATATTTTGAAACAGCCTCAGCTCCAGGATCAAAAAGTAGTTAGTGACAGTTATACAATTTCATCTTATAGGTTATGTCCTGCCATGTTACACCTACAAGAAGAAAAAGTGGCTTTCAACCAGCTTTACTCTTGAAAATATGGGATACCATTTTAATGCTATATTTTTTCTTGGTAAGATGCAGGAATATGTAGTCAGAGAATTATTTCAGCCATTGGTATTTATATTCCTGTTGAAATATAGTTGAATGAAAATACCTTTTAATCAGAAACTAACATTTTATAGAAAAAGTAAATTTACTCACTCCTGGAAAAATGTCTCGCCTGTTCTTGTCCTTGATTAATCTTCAGAAGGACATTTCTTTTTGTTTGTAGTTTGTACATCCCTATTTTAAGCAATTAGACTCTGATTTGTATTATTACAAATTAGCCAATCGTTTGCTAGTTTAATGTTGTCAACCATTCACTCTTAATTGTTTTTTTAAATGTCAGAAAATAAAATGCAAAACCACACCCTATATTAGTGTAACTTTATGGTTAAGATTTTACATTCACAAAAGTCCAGAAATTCAAAGTTACAGTTCCCCAAAGAATCCTAATTCAGTCACATTGCATAAACTGATATTAAGGCTGAAATGTATCATCATTACAGTAATGCAAAATACTCATATATGCATGAGGACACAGTTATGGTTGCTGAGGGAACCATAATTTTGGATTTTCTGAGTTTTTTTGCACATACAATTTCAACCATAATGTTAAGTTAATGCAGTTTTTTTTTCATTGACTCTGAAGTAATATATTTGTTGCTATGTTTATCTTAAAAATAAATTTTCATTGACTCTGTTTTTTTCTTCTGTATATCTATAAACCTATACTTACAGAGATCCGATGTCCTTACAAAGAGAACCACCTAAGGAATATTTCTGTATAAAAATAGTTTTTCGCCTCATGTGTACTCATATTCTCTCTGCCTTTCTCTCGCACACACATACACACACAGCCTCACACACTTATGTTACATTCTGGCACATTATAGAAGCAGGTAGCATATCCACTACCTGCTGTTGAAAGTGTTGACGATACTGAATTATTTATTCTATCTTCTACACTCTCCAAAATCGTTTTGGGTACTTTGACACATTTTGGTCTCTTCCATATGGATACTTCATGGTGGCAGAGTTGCCAGATGCTCAGGTTTTGTGACAGTCTTAGTTTTTCAAGGACTGTTGGAATATTCTTGGGAGAATCTCGCCTTGTTACTGAATCCTATGGAGTGGCAAAATACTAACATTTCTTTGAAAGTGTTTTTTAAGACAAGGAGTTGTTATAAAAAAGTTATTAGAATGTCCCATTCAACTTTGGGTACTTAGTAAAGGAGCGGTTTATTACGAACCTCATTTGTACTCAGTTGGCATCACTAATTATGAGCAGTAATAGCAGTATATATGAGTTTGGAGATTAAAACAAAGTTACTTAAACTATCAAATATTAACTCTCGTATAAATTCAGCCCTTTGTTTATATCTCCATTGCCAAAATGCAAAAATGAGGAGCAGGATGTCAAATCTGTCTTATTATGCCTTACCTACTTTATATAAATATATATTTATGTATTTCAAATACATATTTCATATAATATAAATATGCTGAATATTTGCTTAATTAAGTAGAATGCAGATATTTATAGTCCCAGGTACTTGCTTTTCCTCTGCATTATTAATGGAAACTCAATCTTCCTCCTTTTCCAATCCTTGCCCTTCCCACATAACTGAACTGGAAATTTTCTTCATCTTTTAATGCACATCTCAAGTGCTATCTCCTTTAAAGCCTTTCTGACTTTCTCAGGCCAGGTCTGAGGTTGCTTTCTTGCTTCCCACATGGCATTCTGTGTATTTCCAGATATTCCCAGACCACTGCTATATGCAAATACAAAAGGGAAGAAAGGAAAGGACTGACTCACAAGGGATGCATCCATGCTGTGCCTTACGTGAAAATGTTTTACATGGTGGAAGGAGACTTTGGATGGCTTTTAATGACCTGTGGTATGTGACCCTCAGACACAGGCAACGGAAAATTCAAATAACATTGAGACTCAGATATCTGTTGGGAGGCTCTAGTGCATATTTATACCCAGGTTCAAGCACTTTCCTCTGTATTATATGGAGAGAAAAGGAGGAACATGGTCAAAGCTGGGTTTTCTAATTTTTTGCCTCAATGAATGGGCTTTTGTTTTCCCATTAAATGGAAAACATTTTATTTTATTTTATTTTATTTTATTTTATTTTATTTTATTTTATTTTATTTTATTTTATTTTTAAGTGTATTTATTTATTTTGAGAGCAAGCACACATGAGAGTGGGGGAGGGGCAGAGAGAGAGGGGAAAGAGAGACTCCCCAGCAGGCTCAGTGCTGTCAACACAGCTCCATGTCACAAACTGTGAGATTGTGACCTGAGTGGAAATCAGGAGTCCCCTGCTTGGGGTGCCTGGGTGGCTCCATAGGTTAACCATCCAGCTTCAGCTCAGGTCATGATCTCACAGTTCATGAGTTCAAGCCTCACGTCGGGCTTTGTGCTGACAGCTCAGAGTCTGGAGCCTGCTTCGGAATCTGTGTCCACGTCTCTGTCTGCCCTTCTCCTGCTTGTGCTCTGTCTCTTTCTCTCTCTCTGTCTCTCAAAAATAAAGGAACATTAAAAAACAGAAAAGAGTCTGATGCTTAACTGACTAGACCACCCAGACACCCCAAATAGAGACTATTTTAATCCCAACATCTAACTTGAAGCTGCTCCCACCATTGGAATTAGGAAGCAGGCTCACAAGCAGCACCTGTGACTGACATCCTTTTTTATCACAGACTCTCTACTGGTCCCAGCTTTGCCTCTGACTGGCTAATCCAGGGCAGGTAACCTCAGTCGTGCTCCTCAGTCACCTGGTAAGCAAGTGTGGCCTGGGGCATTTTATGAGCTATTGTATTTAGTGAGTCCCATGGAGAATGTAGAGTCATAGGTGAGACCAAGAAAAAGGTATCTTAGAAAGTTATTATGCCAGTAGGTTGTGTTGAATGACCTCAGGGCTTCCTTTTTAGATCATCTTAATGATATTGTTTATATAGCATTTTGTACTTTTCATCTGTTTTTTCCTCCCGTACCTATGTCTATGTTACTTACTTTAAAAAAAAGGGGGGGGGGCAATTTATTTAAGTTGTGATCAAGGGAAGCATATTAAAAAATGTTATTTGTGAAACTTAGCCATGTAGAAGATTTTTATTTTTTTAAATGCTTATTTATTTATTTTGAGAGAGAGAGAGAGAGCAGAGAGGGGCAGAGAGAGAGGGAGAAAGAAAATCCTAAGCAGGCTCCACACTCAGTGTGGACCATGATGTAGGGCTCAATCCTGCAACCACGAAATCATGAACTGAGCGGAAACCAAGAGTTGGATGCTCAACTGACTGAGGCACCAGGTGTCCCAGCCATGTAGAAGATATTTAAATTTTCACTTTACTCTATTAAAATAGGAAGTTTTGGGGCACCTGGGTGGCTCAGTCGGTTGAGCGTCCGACTTCCGCTCAGGTCATGATATCACAGCTCATGAGTTCAAGCCCCGTGTCTAGCTCTGTGCTGACAGCTCGGAGCCTGGAGCCTGCTTCGAATTCTGTGTCTCCCTCTCTCTCTCTCTGCCCCTCCCATTCATGCTTTGTGTCTCTCTCTCTCTCTCTCTCTCTCTCTCTCTCTCTACCAAAAATAAATAAACATTAAAAAAATTAAAATAGGAAGTCTTAATTTTTAAAAATACAGCTTTCAAATGTTTTCCTCTGGTGAGAATCACGTTCTTAGAATTTTTACATTGTTGGTTTCATGAGAAACACAGGGATAACAAATCAATGTTTATAAAAATTCTCATCTTAAAAAAAATAAATGAATAAAAGAAAGGTATGAAAGACCCGGACACAGTGACTCCCACCTTCAGATTCTTTTTCTATTACAGATGGACTATATTATTTAATATTTCACTCTCCCAGATATTTTTTTTTAATGTTTTATTTATTTTTGAGAAAGTGAGAGACAGAGCGTGAGCGGGGGAGGATCAGAGAGAGAGGGAGACACAGAATCCAAAGCGGGCTCCAGGCTCCAAGCTGAAGGCACAGAGCCCAATGCGGGGCTCAAACTCACAACCTGTGAGATCGTGACCCGAGCTGAAGTCGGACACTGAACCGACTGAGCCATGCAGGCACCCCTCTCAGATACTCTTTGAGTGCCTACTGTGTACAGTATATTCTGCTGGCTTTGACTTTTGTAATTAGTTATCTAATGGTACCCTTATAATTAAAGTGATGTGTAAAATAGCAAAACATTGGGGATACTAACTAAATTATTTGTGGGGAGGTATTTCTTTAAATGGCATATTAAGCACCAAATTCAGGGAAGATTTCAAAGAACTGTCTTGGACTTGCCAAAACAAACATAGGAGAAATAATCAAAACACACAGATAATCTCTATGAGAAGCATAACAACAAAATGTCACAAATCAAATGATAGAACAGCTCAATAGAATATAGGATTCTGGGAAGCACAGTTAAAACAAATACTCATAAGCACCAAAAAATTTAGGTCTTATGACTGATTATAGAAAAACCGAATATTTAGGAGACACTTTATTTTGTGCTTGTTAATTTTAGCCATCGATGTGACTCAGTAAAAATAGCAAGTTACCATATTTTTCCTTGTTAGCTTATTCGTTATTTGAGTACAAAATACCTTACTTTCCATGGTTGTCGGGAGTATTTTACTTGATGTTCTGGGAGGCAGATATTATTATTGTTTTTATGATTGCTTTAACTATTACTGTGTCATAATATTCTAGCCTAAATGATGGTAATCTCTGAAAGCCACTCTGTGCTTGCCTGTCGTTTGTTCCTCAGATGTGTGCCTGAACTGAGCTTTATGTACCTATTTGAGTAGTAGTCCTTCTGGCTTGACTGGTCAGTGTGTCCTTGTATGTGTGTAATCTTAGACAACATGCGTAGGTTAGAGAAATGATAGGACCTAAATCCATTACCTTGGGTCTCTGTTCTTCCAACTTCATAATATTTGGAAATGAACTCCAGGGACTCATGAGTTGCATGAACTAAAGGGCAAAGAACATCCCAATATAAAATGATATGCTGCTGTTAAGGAATAGTCTACGATAGATTAATCATGAGGTGAATTATAAATATTTCACATACTAATTATATTAGTTTATGGAGATAAAACACCATATGAAGTGTTCCCAGCGCACTCAGCAAGTTAGATGTGCTTTGCATGTTAATTGACTTACTTCTTCTTCAAGGCCGATGATCATGAATCCCTGAAGAAGACAGAAATTTTTATCGTCATATCATACATTCCTGATCTTTGTACCAGGCTGACACCTGCCTTTCCCCAAGAGTTCCTTTCCTTTGGATTGTATCGTGGGTTCTTGATATATTAGGATGGTGAAGCAGAGAACAGTGCCTGACATATTATTAGGGACCCAAAGAATAGGAATGGGCTCAATCAAAAATGACATCAAATAATGTGTTGGGTGCTAGAATTGTGTTGGGTGCTCAAGTAAGAAGGTAAGTTCTTTCTTTTGGGGACATGACATACTTTCCAACTTGTTTTTTTAATGGTAGGAGTAAATATCATATTGAACACTTGACTATATGGAGAGAATCAACCAGTTTGGTTTTCTCAGTGTCATTGAGGTCATAAATGACTGATTCATTTATTAATTAATGTATTTATTTAGTCACTTTTTTGAAAATGTTTTTTGAGCACCTGATAGGATAAGGAACAAGGAAAATATAGGGCATGTCCTGAGAAAACTTAAAACCCAGAGTGGTAAGTCTCATGTTAGGGAAACTATAGGGTACTAAAGAAAAGAACAGCGGATCTAATTTATCTTATCAAGGAATATATACTTCAATGGGAGAAAACAAGATAACATATGAAATATTAGAAAAACACGTAGAACAGTTATGTAAAATTGTGTAACAAACCAAGAGCCCACATTTTTAACAGACACAGTTGGTGACCAAGTGCTTTCATTTAATTAAATCTGCAATGCAATTTCTTTCATTATTATGTGTTATCTTTAGTTACCTACTGGACACTCTACTTATATTCCACAGTTGTAGAAACCATCCCTTCATTTCTTCTCTATTCCAGCCACTGAATTGTTTCTCCTCTTGTGTTAAGGAATGTCACCACTATCGATCTGCACAAGCTAGCAGCTTTAGAGTTACCCTTAGCCTGTCCCTCCAGTAACCAAATCAGATATTTCTGTTATCTTCATTGCTTTTGATACCAGCTGCTTCTGTCTGTCCCAGTGCCTAACAAATACTTGTTATTTTAGTAGGCTGACTCCTTTGTGTGACGTAGGGTGGCCACCTTGATTGCATCTCTTCGGGAGATCCTTCACTGATGGTCATTAGCTTTCCACAGTTTGTCTAACAGTATAATCACTCAGGAAATATGTGATGAATGAAGAAATGAAATGAAGCTATTCAGGTTAGTACAGTTCTTTATACCATTTGTGTTCTTGTATTGCTCAAACACAGACAATAATGAGAAGTACTGAGAACCATTGAGTCACATTCTAATCCTAGACGATTCAAAATCAGTGTGGAATAACTGAAAAACATAGAGGCTTTGGGTCCAGCTCAACTTGGATTTGAAACTCATCTTTGCCCCCTAGTAACCACTGTTGCCTTAGCTTTTAACAATACTTCTCATCCTTTAATTTCCTAATCAGTAAAATGGAAATAGTAAGACAAATCTCTTAGGATGGTGATTAAATTAGCCAGTATATGTAAAACCCTGCATAATATGTGGTTCCTTGTCTTCCTTTAGAATATGATCACATGGCTGTTGGAGAGCCATGTTTTAAACAAATTGATTTTATCTTTGGATATAGATAGAACAACCTCCCTTATTTGGAGAGTGGTAGTGATGGTGAAACTTTGATTCCTTATCCTCTCATTTTACTATCATTTTTCTCAGCCAACGAGCCTTTACAACTCAAGGATAATAAGAAGAAATAAAACATTGTTAATATAATTATAAGGGTACAGTGGATCCTCATATTGTTAACAGATGGGGTGGACTTGGCAAACTTCTTATGCTACACGTGGGTGCCTCTAGGTCTGATGGAAGACCACTTTTCCTTTTATTTGACTACTCACTTTTTTTCAAACCCTAAACTTTAAGCAACTGTCCCTCTTCTCGGGCTGAACTCAAATAGCTAGCCCTGATACTTCCAGAGCCAAGATCTCAGGACCCGTGCCTCCCTCAATACCCTCAATAAACTTTATCCTTCCTGGTCTTCCACTGCTCTTTGTTTTCACTTCCTCCTCTGAACTCAGCCCTTAGTGCCTCTCCCTTCGTTCACAATCAGTCTTTCAGTGCTTTCTGACATTTCTTACACAGAACAGAGCTGTTACTTATCTTTTTTGTTGTTATTTAACGTTTCCTGTTTATGGCTTATTTTGCCAGTGTTAGTGTCAGCTCTTTTGGAACAGGAATACTACCTATATTGTACTTATTAGTTTGTCGAGACTTTAACAGTGTTCTGGTTTGTTGACTAATTGATAGATTGTCTAAAACAGATATAAATGTTGTGAGTGGCTCAGATTCCCTTGTGTCTTACAAGAATACTCTTAATAGATTCTCAATATTCCTAAAATATTTGTGTACACAGTAAAAATTCCAATTTATTTATAATATTTTCAATAGTAGACCCACCCACCCTTGCTGTTTCTTCCTTTCTTGTTGTCAACATAATTACTGGGTATCTTTTATGAATTAGACATGATACCAAGAATTAAAAGACTGGAGAGGTAGCTTGAGTAATTTAAGGGACACTGAATTTAAGTGGCACCTTTAGCTAAAAAAAACCCTCATGTATGTATACAATCTGTCTCCTCCTTAGGTGACTGTAAGGCAGGTCAGAGTGCTGATGACTGTGGAGTGGCTAGGTATTAAGAAACCACTTGGGGGTATTGGGGGTATTGTTCAGTGGCATGTCCCACCTATGGACTTTGATTCCCTGCCTTCTGGACAAGTGTTCTTTGCACAGTGTTCCCTTGGCCGTCATGATAAGCACAGGAAAGGAACATTACATGGTGGGGGGGAAAAGCAAAACCGACTGATTCCTTCATGCTGTCCTATGGGACAGCTTTTGGGAAACGGGATACTCTAACAGCCTGTAACTTACCCCTCACAAGAACTTAAATGACTACATGTACTTTTCCTTTAGATAAGACTTCTATCTTGTATTTATTTCTAATCGTTTTAGCAAATGGAAACATCTTGCTATGCATGTTCTTGAAGGTTTTTGAAAATCCATAGCATTTAAACGTGCAGTAGAAACGGTCTAATTAAGATGAAGTAGCTGACAACTAAAGCATAGTGTGTTGAAATGAATTTTGCATATCAACGATTAATGAATATTAGAACTCGGTTATCATTCTACACAGGTTTTACAAATTAAAGAAATATATATTTAAGCCAAAGACTTTTGAAGGGTTTGGGAATAATTTTCATTTATGCATGTATGTGTTATTAAGCTCCTATTGTATTAAAACACTATCACTACGCTTTGGAAGTGACAAAGTGAAGGAAATGAAAGCTCTCCTCTCTTTCAATTCTTACACCCGCTTCATCAGCAAATCCTGATACAGGCCCCTTCTCACTTCTTTTCTATTCCCCCTACTGTTCTCCCATCTTCGAAGTGATTCCTTGCAGTCTGTTTTCCATACAGTAGTCAGTGTAAAGTTTCCTGATATTAAAAAGTAATAAGACATCTCATGAAATACACAAACAGTTGTCATAGAAATACAAGAGATTATACAAGAAGATGTTTAAGCTTTAGAAATATGTGAGCATAAGAGTCATGTCCTGGTTGTAGGTATTCTGACCCACTGTGTCATGAAATCTGTGAAAATTCATACGTTTCAGAAATGATATTGAACATAACAAGCTTAAATGAAGCAAGTTAAAGTCAACTTAAAATTGTGTTCCTCAGTTGCAGTAGCTACATTTCGAGTGCTCCGTAGCCATATGTAGCTAGTTGCTACTATATCGGACACTACAGATAGAAGCCATTGCCATCATCACAGAACACACTATATCACAGTCCTAGAGAGTCTTTATCAAGGAACAGGAATCAAGATAAACAACAAAAGAACAAAGTTTGGCAATGAGGCTAAGCAAGGTAAATCTAGACAAGGAATTTACGTGCTGAGCAAGAGACACAACTGGACGAATGGAATTTATTCCTTTGTCAAAGGCTTCCTGAAGCCCTGCAAGGAATTACATAATTACTGGTATCTGTACCTGTGTTAAATTGTGTAGTATATCCCATCATGTGATAAATGTGCTAAATGGTTTGGGGGGATAGAAGGGGCCATTGAAAAGATTCCATGGAGAAAGATTGCGATAACCTGGTTCATGAAGTATTATTACTAGAATGCATGTGGTGGTGGTTGGAATCTTGAATGCCTGTCTTCTTTTCTCATTTTGCCGCCCTTCCATACCATTGAAGATTTAAAGTATCCATTTTGATAAATAGCCATCGCACTCCTATAGGGCTTAGGTGTATTTCAGCATCTCTTTTTACATATTAAGAGAATACAGTAAAAGGCAAATAACTGGTTTATTCAAACTGAGTCAGAAAACATAAAACCTCTAACCTTGAATTTCATTAAGTTGAATTATTTTGGATTCCTTAAGCAAATATGACTCAGATTGTACATGTAATGTGCATTGGAAACAATCGAAACATGTATATGGATACAATCCCAAATACATAGAACGGTGTTGATGTGCTTGCAGCACGGAGCCATTTTGGTTAGAGGATTATAATAGCAGCTTACTTATACTTTTGGTGAGATGGTATAAGCTAATGATGTAGCCGTTAATTTGAATTTAGCAGACATTTTAAATATAGGTTTCTCTTACAGAGACAAAAGTTGCAATTTAAAGCTCTTTGGTGGTCTAAAAACAGCTTAATTCTGTAGTAGCATGGTAATAAGTCCTAATCCAGCTTATACAGTGATTGTAGTATGTCATGTTTGCAAGAGATTGCACAACTGCTTTCTCTGGTTTTTATGTTAATTTAAAAATATTAAACATAAAACCTTATAACATCTTCATGCTGAGATAAACTGTTCAATTTAACTTGTGCTCAAGCAGCAGCTGTCAGGAATTATCTTGTTCCTAGTGCTTTTTGCTATCACCTCGTGCCCTTTCCTGTTGGAGACACAGTGTAGGATGATAAAGCTCACCTTGTTAGGATTTATTGCTTAAGTAATACCTGTGGCAAGATGAACATTGGAAGCCTAGGGGTTGACTGCTGATTGAGTGATGTCATTCATTGTATCATTATTAACTTTATTTTTTAATTGGTCGAAGGGGACAAAGTAAAAATTGCCTATGAATCTTACCTGCATTTTGTGAGCATATTCGTTACTTCTTTTTGGGTGTCACTAACTCAGATATTTGACGAATTGCTTGTTGTCCACTTTAACTACTATTTTACAAATGAAAAGCAAACAGAATCTCTGTTTTCCTGACAGAGATAATTTCCACAATTTAGAAGTAGGGCTATTTCAAGATTAGTTATACAAGGGAAATGATTTTCCTGTTAATGACTGAACAAACTGAAGGAAGTGTTGGTGTGGGCAGACCCAAATGGTTAATATTCTGAAAATCACTGCCACCTCACTTCTGAATGTATTACATTCTTTCATTTGGGAGGCTTTATTTAGAACGCTCAACTTTAGATCTGGATTCCTTGATTATGGATTAGCTAGTAAGTAGGGTAAGGAGAGGAGAGATGTATGGTAGGAGCAGAGTGCAAGGCTCACCTTGGCTAAACTTTTGCTGCAGATGGGCCATCCTGAGCATAATTCTCATGCAGGAAATTAACAATTGGATTATGATTAGAAATACATATATGATGAGAGGGTTTTTTTACTTATGAAATGTATTTTTCCCTTCTACTCACTGCCATTTAATGCATATTCCCTCAAGTTTGTAATTATATAAATATATAACTAGATAAAACTTTGAAGACTAGGTCGATGAAATTACAATATACCATTCATTTAGATTAATCAATTGTTAACATTTTACACATTTTTAAGTATCTGTCTATGCAAATATATACTTATGAATATTTGTTGTTATTAGTAGCCTTTTGTTTGAACCATGTAAGAATTAGTTGTAGACATCATGACCCTTCACATGTAAATAATTCAGTATGTGTCTTCAAAGAATAAGGTTATTCTCCTACATGACCGTAATAAAATTAGTATACTTAAGAAATTTAAGATTGATTCAAATTTATGGTCTTATATGGAATCCATATTCAGAGTTTCCCTATTATCCTTATAATGTCCTTTATAACTATTTTTTCCTCATCTAGTATCCAGTGAAGAATGACACATTGTATTTTGTTTCAGTGTCTCTTTGTTTTCCTTTAATCTAGATTTTATTTTTCTTTAGGACATTGACATTTTTGGAGATTGAGCCCAGTTATTTTGCAGAATATTTGTCTGCAAATATTGTTTCCTCATGACCAAGTTCAGATCGGGCACTTGTGGCAGGAGAACTACATTGGTGATTTGTGTCTTTGTCAGTGTATCATACTGGGAAATACACATCACGTGTTCTGTTACTATTTATATTAAGTTTGATCACCTGGGTAAATTGATGTCTACCAAATTTCTCCATTAAGGTACCATTTTTTTTTTTGTTTTGTTTTTTTGCAGTTAGTTAGTCATGTGGGGGCTGCATGTAATGAATTTTCGGCCTTCTGTGTGAAAAACATTGAGCTTGCTCAGGTCTTAGGATTAAGAATGAGTCATTGCTTGCAGTAGTACTGTATGGAGGTAGAGGAGGGGGTGTTACTCAATAATTAGACCCACAAGTCACCGTCCATTTTATTTTAAGGAAAATATTGATTGATTGAGATTAATATTTTATTGTTCTCTCTACTAAGGATCGGATTTGTAGATGAGCAAGTATCTTCATATTTCAGAATTTTCCATTTAAGTTTTAGAGAGGCTTATACTTGGTGGTGGTGGTGGTGGTGGTGGTGGTGGGAATATTTTTGGACAAAATAAGACATTTTTTTGATCACCATTTTTCTGTGTGCTTTAGTTGAATACAAATAGACAGTTAAAAATATAAATACATCTCCTTTATAAGGTTTTTTTACTTTAAAGCATTAAACCATGATATTAATACAGCCATGTGGCTTTAGAGAGAGATCACGGCCTTTTGGTCTTTATGTGCCTTTTTTAGTCCATGAAGAAGACACCTGAATTCCTACTTATGATATATGCACTTATCATGTCATCATTCTTCCTGTGTGAAAATCATATAAACACCTGAAGTTAGCCATTTGACTTCTCTGCAAGGGAAAATTTATAGGGGTTGTAATCATGGTAATAACAAGTATGATATTTTGTATTTATTAAGTACACAAAGAATCATTTGCAGTGTTTAAGTGGTCCACAGCCAGTTCATATCCGTGGCATAATGAAAGGTGCTTCAGGCTTTCGAAGACCAGGAGTCTCTGCTTTGCCACTTTGTACCAGCGTCAATCTACCAGTGCCACTTTCTACCAGTAAATGCAAAACTCTTAACCTTGTTGAACCTCATTATGTAGAATGGAACTAAAGCTGTAAGGGTCAAGTGATGCTACATTATGTTGTAAAGGTGGCATTCTATCAAAATTGTGCCATCTAAGTGTCCTCAGCTGTTCAGGGACTGTAATTTGTTCCTCTATTGTGTCCATATGTGGTAGGCACCTCGTTAGGGAAACGTTTCGAGGTTGTCCTAGAGCGATATTACTCCTTTCGGGTTTCTTTCTGTTAATTCTTTGTTTATGTCACAAGTGCAGGTAGCGTTTATCCTGATGGGCTGTCTTGGTTCATCTTCTCTCTTCTTCCCGGTTAGACTCTGGCCCACATTAGGCATTTAGTAAACATTTGTGGAATGAATAAGTAAATGGACACTGTTTCATTTATAAACATACTAGGTAAGCTTTCAGTTCCTTTTTTTCCCAAAGATAAGGAATCAGCTTTCTTCTTCTTTTTTATATTTATTTTTTATATAAGGAGTTTTATAGATCATACGTTGCTGGATTATACATCTGGTGCCATTAGCAGTCCAGTAATGGAAAATAAAAAATAAAATAAAATAAAAATAAGAAAACCACAAATATTGCCCAACAGTTGAGAAAAAGGGAGAGGTGGCAGATAGGGACAGTGAGAAAACATGCCAAGAGAAAAAGACCACACTCAATAAGTCTGTTGCATAAATCAAAAGGGTTTATGTCATAACATGAACATGTGCCATTCCTGCTCGTATATTGAATTTCAGTAGTTGGTTGCATAAAGAAGTAAAGTGTAATGAAACTGGCAAGCAAAGTATTCCCCAGTCAGCCTTATCTTTGTTCCATTTGTCCTTCAGATAGAGCTTTTCTTGCCTTTTTCAATAAAATCCATCCGGCTTTTTTTTTTTTTTTTTTTTTTTTTGCATCTCTCAGTAACTGAGCTGAGAAGACCAATGAGATTCAGGGCTTTTATAGTTCTTAGCAGCTGCTTTTTAAGAGATCAAAACTTAGAATGCTGCTACATGGTATTAAGGCTTAACTATTGATGTGTCCCTATAGGGGATATGTTTTTAGGGGGGTAGGAAGAGGGAAAGGGGGAGGAAGGCGAAGGATGACCACTTCACACATACTTGGGACAGTAAACTTTAATCTCCTTGTTTCCTAGGATCCTCTTTGCAAGCTCAGTGCTGAACCTGACTGAACTGACTGCCCTTCGGCCTGACCTTGGGAAGTTGAAAAAGATTCTGTACTTCCATGAGAACCAATTGGTATATCCTGTCAAGAAATGTCAGGAGAGGGATTTTCAGTATGGATACAACCAAATTCTCTCATGGTAGGTATAGATTGTATCATTATATTTAGTCCTTTGCTAAAAGATTTCGCTTTTAAATCTGAAGACCTACTGTACACTTATTTAGAAAACATCTTGGAATAGGTGCATAAGTGTAAACATACCTTCCATGGTAGTAGTAATTGCTTGTGCCTTTGCTGTATATATATATGTATACGTATACGTATATATATATACACACACAGCTAACCCTCTTATAAAATACACATATGTAACAATCTAATGATGTATGTTGAACTAGTTATCTATTTTCTACAACATTCAAAATAGAATCAAAGTGTCCACAAGGCGCCATCTTTACCCCTTGGTTCCATCCTGTATTGTAGAAGGGGTACTTTTAGAAAAGAGCAGTTAGTCAATTCTCATCCATTCTCATTTACCAACCACTTTCAATATATCCAGCTGAAATCAAAATAGAAATTTATAGAGGAATAAGTAATAGACCGAGGGGTTTTTGTCTTTTTTTTTTTTTTTTTAACTGTTTGTAAGAGAAAACTATGGGAAATGAATCTTTAGGTGGTTGTTTTTTTTTTTTTTTTTTTTCCCCTCATTGAGTCTTCTGAAATCGCACAGCCTTAAAATACCATGACATTTCAAAGGTGATGGTCCTTCTCTGTTGTTACTTCCACAAAGTGTATCTCTTGAAGCTTAGTTAATGAAAGAAGTTAATAACAAGTCTGAAATGGCTTTGCTGGTGTATCCTATTCACATAACTGCAACAATCAAATAGAATCAATTTGGCAGTGATAGGGTACATCCTACCTTTTTTAATAGTTCTTAGCAATTGGGATTCATGATGTGTTTAAACAGACTCCCAACTCCTACAGCATATTCCATAGTTTAGTTGACATAGAAAAACAACTCTATGGTAATATTTCCGTGTTTCAAGCATTTCGTAAATGTTTTCCTGCAATCATTTTTACAAGCTGCTTCAATTGTGAAGTGGCAGTGCTATCAAAATAGAGTGGAACTGCTTCACGTCAAATGTCTCATAAAAAAAGCAACCGTGTTGAAATTTCATAATAAAATTAAAATACTTTATTTTATCTTGAAACAGAGAAGGGAAATATGTTTTAAAAACAAAAATAAAATCATTCTGTGCCTTATCAATATGGAAAACATTTGTAATATTCTTTTGATTTCTTGAATTAGCATCATTCTTTTCCTCAGATAGTGTGTGTTTATTACCCCTGAGAAATAACTGGGGAAAAAAATTAAGTCTATTTTTCCCTTTATGGGTGGCTTTAAAGTTAATGGAAGTTACACCCACTCATATCAGAGAGAAAATGCATGAAAAGAATATTTCTGTAGACCGTCTTGGATATTTAATTTAGCGGAGACTGGGTGTTTAGGAATGTAAGTAGTTAGGTTGCATGCCCTAGGAGGGCAGATGTCTATAAAAAATTTCAGCTCACTACCCCTCATCTCTCTGTTTTATAAAAGATTGTGTTTGGTCGAAAGGAATGAGACTATAAGGGTTCCAACATGATTTTCCAGCATTGCTCTTCTTAAGAGGGTAAACCGATCAACAAGCTCGGAGAGAAAGAAGGGGACTCGATCATCGGTTGGCCTCTTAATGAGAAAAAAATGGTTCACAGTTGTCCAGAGGAAAAATAAGAGTGTCAGGAAGCAGTCCTGTTTCAGATTCTCTTCGAAAAGTATGACTCTTGCTTCCTCAAATGTTTCTTTAGTTTTCTTGCTGACTTCTGCTTTTGTTGGCACTGTCGGATTTCTTTCTTGACCGTGTGGCAGTTAAGGACTTTAGAGGTGACTGACATAAGCACTCACCTTAAATAGAGGTTTCACTAGCCCTCTGACTTATGAACACATGTCGTAACAGTATATTATGACCTGTGGGTCGCTATTACAATATGTGACATATGGTGAAAACAGACTAGCTGTAAAACATCCTTCAACTTTTGGTATATTATTATATTGGCTTCCTTATTGCTTGGTGTTGTGTCAGCACTTCTGTGACATTCTTTTGTGTTATCCGTGCTGTTATCACCCCTACCCCCAAATTTCCACTAGGTTGCAACTAAAAAAAAAAAAAACTTGTATGGAAAAGCAGTTTTGCAGGGGAGGCATAAAGGTGGCAGTTCAACATTCCTTTTGTAGGTTTTTTGTTCCGCTGTGTATTAATAATAGGAACTTTGGCTGTCCTCAGTAAACGAAGGATTTGCTTTGGTATTCCTATTCTATAAGCTCTGCTTATTCATTTGTGTTTTGCCGTCTTGCGGACTTTTTAGTTTTCTTGATCTGTCATTTTTAGGGTGAAATAAAATTAACTGTTGTTTGAACTTATATAGCTTCTCACTAAAACGTTTGTATGCATTTTGCTGAGATCCCATGACACCGAGACCCTAAATCATTGCCTAAGGCAAAAATCTTTGCTTAAATCAAAACAATTGTTTATTAAATCATTTTTTTGACTCATAAAGGGAACATACTCCATATTCAGGTTTTATCCAGCTTGCCCATGGTTATCATTCGTGTTCATTGGTTTTCAATAAAATGTTATGGGCTGTTTTGAACACTACTGACATAGTTATGACACCTAAAATTTGTTTTCACATTTCCTTATAATAATGTATTTTAGATTATTTTTATTTAAAAAATATTAAAGGGAGGAACACAATGTATCCATCAAAAGTAATAGCTAAAATTATATTTATTTCATTTACTTATGAAGGTCCATGGTATTGTGGTCCTTCTTCTTTGGCCACCCCAAATATAATATAATATAATAGTGAAATAAGTTGTTTGTAGAGATATCCCATATAATTCTTCCTGTACAGTTCCAGAGCTTTAAAAAACCTAATGGTTTCTTGAAGCAAGGACTAAACATGAAATAGACTTTAACCACGTGTTTGAAGGTATGCTCTTGTGGGAAGTAGCTTTATCTGAACTCATCTCCTTGAAGGTAGTGAAAGGGATTGGCAGATGTTCTCTTCAGTGTAGTATGGTGTAAAACGATGTATATCACTGACACAGAAACCCAACGTGGGTATTTGGGCCACGAAGGAAAAGGTCCTGCTGTACTGACTGTTGATGTTATAGAAAGTCCTGGCATTGCAGAAAAATAAACTTTGTTTGGAGCCTCATAAGATCCCAATAAATTATTTGATTCCTCTCCTGCCTTTCTTTCCTGATGCCAGAAATCAAACTTACCACGATACAATGCTAATGAAACTAATTCTCTATTAGAGGCATTTTAGTAAATACTATGGGAAGTGCTGAGTTCTTTACAAGCCCAAGGACAGTATAAACTCTGATTAACACAGAGGACTTAGGCTTATGAAAAATAGCTGTGAGTGAGTGTGGGTTCATCATTTGCATTTATCCTTTCCCTTTACAGCCTGGTGGCTGATGTGGTGGTATTCAACTCGGTTTTTAACATGGAGTCATTTCTCACCTCTATTGGAAAATTTATGAAGCTGATTCCTGATCACAGACCCAAGGATCTGGAAAGCATCATCAGACCCAAGTGCCAAGTTATTTACTTTCCCATCAGGTTTCCTGATGTGAGCAGGTCAGTATGTTTGGCTCTGTTTTCAATATTGTATCATACTTTATTCACCAAATGTATAGAAATTGGTGGTGTTCTTGCCAATTTTAACTTTTCAGCGTAAGCATGGTTAATTGGAGAATCGAATTCTATTTCACCATGCTGTGATTTACAAACATTTTAAATAATCATGTGTCCAACCTATCACTGAATGGTTAGTTCTGATATTGAGTTCGTCCTTTCTTTTCTGTTATTTATTGGTGTCCCAAAGCAAGCTGCTTTGGCTTTTTAACACTTACTGTTTTGTTTCTTTATTTGTTGTTTTGTTGCAGAAGTCATTCATTGTTAAGCATGTTTCTCAGCCTTTGCATTCAGCTTATGCCCATGGGCTTATATGTATGTAGCAAACTGTTCTAAGTAAATCAGTGTTAAATTGCACTGCTTGGGTTACTTTCATTTCCCATGTTATTTCCTTCTATTTTTTTCCTTTTTCCATTTTTTTTTTATTATTTATATTATCTTAATAAAGAGTTAGGTCTTCTATATTAGGTTGCAAATACACTTAATTGCCATTTCTCTTTCTCTGTTACTAAGGACATTTTTTATTACCCCTGTTGCTAGGCCCACCCTGAATGAGCAGTGGATGATGTGGCTCAAAGGGAACATTCTCAAATTCCTTTTCACTTCTGATTAAACCTAGCAAAACGGTTTTTATTACCACTAGGAATATTTCTCCCGTGTGAACAGAAAGTTTTCTTCAGTGGGACTCATCCTAGCTGGGGATGCTGCTGTTTGTAACTGACGATGTCCTTAAAAAGAGTTCAGGGACAGCTGTTTGTTCCCCATCCCTGAAATGAAATCAGGAAACAATTTAATGTCTGCACATTATGCAGGAGGTCAGCATTATTTTCTGTATTCTAGATTTAGATTTTGCTGTGGGATCAGTAGTCCTCATCAGCACTCAGAATGCTGATTTATTTGAGGACTTTCTAGTTAATATTTCATTGAAGAAGAATCTGCCTAATACCAAGTCAAGTTAGTGAGTCATAAAATTTAAGTTCTACAACCTTGCCCAATTTTTACTTTATGGAGTTCAGAAAACAGAGGCCCAGGGAAGCAGGAGACTGGCTTGCACTCACACTGCTGATTATTGTCACACATTGGATTAAAGTTTAGACCCTATGACTTTTGATCCAGTTTTATGTTTACTGCTCATACTTCCTATCAGCAAAGGTCATATGTCAAAAACATTTAATCATTTGTGTGCAGTTTTGACAACTATCAAGCTAAGTGACACTAAGATCAAATTCGATTTTCAGTTACACATGTGTATGTATAAATATGTATATGCATATATAGTTGTTGTATTTGTATATTTATATATATAATATGTGGGATGAGAGAATTTCAACTTTTGGAAAATATAATTGTTACACTTTAGGATCTATGATGAGCTAAAACACAGTTTATGTTTTAGTCCACATTTTTAAAATATGAACCTTATTTTTTGATACATTTTTAAGTTTTTCATATAATATATACTCAAAATGTACATCTTTAAGTGAGTACATAATTATACTACATCTTAATTATTACCACTATAGAATTCCAAATAAATAATGTATTTTAAAATTCATTTGCATCTGATATATTCCTACAACATCATATACTTAATACACCTGTGGCAATTGAATAGTTTATTAATTTGGACTATATTACCATAAATAAATCTAGCTAAATGGAAGAAGGTTAAGAAATATTGTGGCCAAGATAACATTCATAAGCAAGGTCTTAGCCCAGAGTGTTATTTGAATTATTTTCAAATGGTAATTTGCTTTATCCACCCCAAACTCATATAGTGTAAGTAAGTGATTATTTGCATGAATGACAATCATTCTAATGCCTGCAGTCTTAAAAGAGTATTATTTTGTTGAGATGTTGAAAAATATTTAGTAATTCCAAAGGCAACATAACCAAGATGATGGAAGAAGAAAAAACTTTTGAATGCTCTTATCTCTGTCCCTATACAAATATTTTTTGGTCATGGCAAAAATAAATTTAAGTAAAAACAAAGTGGAAGATACAATTAAATTATTAATACAATGTGCTATGATAGTGTATACTCTAATGGATATTCATCAGAGAAAGGGAAGAGCCATATTTCAGCAAAAAATATGAGGATTTATAAAGTTGATAACAGTTATAGTTCAGAGCACATCAGTCACATAGGACTTCAGAAGGATTGGCTTTGTGGCAACAGCTCTTACCTATTGCCCTGCTCGCCCCTCACTGCCTCGTTCTCAAAGACCAGAAAAATAGTAGCAAGAAAGAATATCTCTTGAAACTATCGTTATATGTGTTAAGCATCTGGGGATGGGAAAGCTCTTAAACACTGTAGACATACATACATACATTGTGTTTGGGTCTTGACTGCCCCTTGCTAGCTCTGCAACCTATGCAAGTATAATGACCCTGAGCCTAGGTTCTTTAACGATTATGATTATTACATTTACGTCATCACCTCATAGGCATTGTGTAGTGACTAAAGGAAATAATGCATATGTGAAATGCCTAGCATAGTGTCTGGTATGTAATAGCCCCCCTAGTAAAGACTAATTCATCTTATTAATTAACCCACTCCCATTGTTATGTAACGTAGAACATTTATTGCCACCTGAATATAAAGGACTGACTTCCTCTCTGCCCTCTCTTAATTAACATATGAAAATAGAGAAAAATTCTGCCAAAGGAGCAGTCTAATATAAATAGAGAGATTCATTTATTATTCTCTTTATCATCCTGACTCAGTCTTTGGGCCTCATAAGACCCTACCATCCATTGATGGGGCCAGTTCCTTACTTTGAGATGCTTTTCTTCTGCCAATTTTCCTCCTTCTTCCTTGAGCTTAACCTCCATATTTGGTCATCATACCTGCTGTCTTGCAGATACTCTCAATTTGTTTGTACTTTTCCCTTAATTTGATTAGAAGAACATCCAAGAACATACTTATTAGTCTACTCTCAGTTCATATGGTCCCTGTGAGCTGCCTGGCAAACAGACCACATTTCTCATCCTATAGATAACTAATCATGCATTTTCCTTTCTTTGTAAACTGCTGATTCCAAATATCCTATCTTCATTCTCAGATCATGACTGAGAAAATAGAAACAATCGGCAGAGAATTTATGTATGCTGCCACCGCCGCGTCTGCCCATCCATGTGTTCCTGGGTTCATATTCTCCTTCTTCGCACCTGTTGTGTATGTGTGTGTGTGTGTGTGTGTGTGTGTGTGTGTGTGTGTGTGTTTGTTTTAGTTTTTTTAATGGTCATTTATTTTTGAGAGAGAGAGAGAGAGCCAGTGCATGAGTAAGGGAGGGGCAGAATAAGAGGGAGACACAGAATCCGAAACAGACTCCAGGCTCCAACCTGTCAGCACAGAGCCCGATGTGGGGCTTGAACTCACAAACTGTGAGATCATGACCAAAGCTGACGTTGGACGCTTAGCCAACTGAGCCACCCAGGTGCCTCAATTCACACCTGTTAATAAAGACGAACTGACGTTGCTTCTGTGTAAGGGTTTTGCCCCCACTTTTGCCAGAGCTCATCCTTCTTGCATACATAAGACTACTATCCTAGCAATGTGTCCTTTGTTCTGCATCATCAGTTCTCCTGTCTTCTGGATCATTACTGTTAGCATAAGAGATGTGTTATTAGTTTTACATCTTAAAAAAAAAAAGTCCTTCCTTGATTCCACTTCTCCCTTCAGAAACTGCCTGTTTTCTTTCTTTCTGTTAGTAGTGAAACCTCCTGAAGGAGTTGTTTATACTTGCTTCTAATTTTATTCCTACTGTTCTCTCTTATAGCTACTCCACTGAAATTGCTTTTGTCGAGGTTACCAATGACTTCCATGCCTCTCTAAATCCTGTGGTCAATTCTCAGCGCTCATCTTACTTGACATATCAGCAGTGTTTGATACACTATGACACATTCTTCAGTTGACTGCTAGGACACACAGGTTGCTACTTCTCAGGCTTCTTGCTGGTTTCTCATCATTACCCTGGCTTTGAACTTCAGACTGGCTATTGGCACTCTTAACACTTAAGGGGCTGGTGGAAGAACAGCCCAGGATTGAAGAGAGGAGAAAAAAGAGTCAGAAGGTCAACATTGAAAGAATTATCCTCTGGAGCAAAGGGAAGAAGACTTTAAGGAGATGGTCAGTATTGAATTCAGAGGACTAAGGTTAAATAAAGTGATGACTAAAACATATCCTTGAATTTGACAGTTAAAAGGTCAGTGGTACCCCTATCCTGCCTTCTGTTAACTCACAAAAGAGTTTCCTATGTTCTTCCTGACAGCCAGAGAAAGTTAGGCTCCAAGTCTGGTTGAGATCTCTCTCCTTTCCTCTTTGTCTCTCTCTCTCTTTGTCTCTCTGTCTCTCTCTCTCTCTCTCTCTCTCTCTCTCACACACACACACACACACACACACACACACACACACACACGGATCCTGCTCCTTATGGATGGAAGCACCAAGGTTCAGAGAAGTTAAGTGTCTCCTGGTAGCCACACAGCCAGAGAGGGACAGAGCAAGAACTGGAACTCCTATCTCACAATCTCCATCCCATGCTTGGCCCACCACTTATTGTGAATGTAATTTCAGAGGTCTTGATTAGCTGATTTCTCAGCTGACAGCAGATTAGCAGCATCAAATTGGGGGTGCGATAAAGGCAGGCTCACTGACAGCAGTAAAAAGTGACAGCTGACTGACAGCTCGACAACAAGGGAGGAGAGAGATAAACTATTTAAAAAAATATATGAGAAGTGAAAAAGCGTAGCAGCCTGAAGCCATTCTATGGCAGGGCAGGCAACTCTGCACATTGAAGAACCCTGCAGACATTTCTCCATGATTGTACGGCTTGTACATCAAAAGGATGACTGTGATTTATTAAAAGAGATTAAATGGTAGCCAGTAAATTCTGTTTAAGAATGTAGGGAAATGCGTAACCCACTTTTGGCAGAAATGATAAATAACAGCAAATGAAGTTAAGCATCATGCCTTACTCTAGGATGTACACGAGCCGTATTCACCTAAAGGAAGATAGTAAACATCTGAACCTTCATATGCAGTTTTAACATCTGTAAGCTTAGGTCACCAGAGAATATTTCAGTGAGCTATCTTTTTTTAGATCTTCCTGATGGAGGCTTTTTATGGACAAGATCTCCCTTTGCTGTCAGGGTGGGAGTGTATACACTCCCCCTTTGGTATTGAAGACATCCAGGCCTGTCAGATGATCAGTGGGCAACAAAACAAATTTTGCAATATTAATACCATGCTTTAGCCTGTATGGGCTGCTGTACCAGAATACCATAGACTGGGTAGCTAATGAAAAACAGGGATTTATTTCGCATAGTTCTGGAGCCTGGCAAGTCCAAGATTAAGGCCCTGGTAGATTTGGTGTCTGTTGAAGGTCTGTTTTCTGTGTTTGTGCAGTGTTCTCACATGATGGAAGAAGGAACTAGGGAGCTCTCTGGAGTCTCTTTTGTAAAAGCACTCATCCCATCAGTGAAGGAGTCACCCTCGTGATGCCCAAAGGCTTCACCTCCTAATACCATCATGTTGTGGACCAGGGTAGGATTTAAACATAGGAATTTTGAGGGAGTAGAAATATTCATCCTGTACCATGCCAGAAGATAAATAGGATCTCAAGACTTGATGACATGAGACTCATGACTGGAAAGCCAATTCTGTGTTAGAGGATATAGATTAGATTGAAAACTAAGGAAATTTCACTGTATATATCAAGAAGGCAAATCTCACGTAGAACTCCACGGATGTGCGATGCAAAGAATAAAAGAAGCAATCCTGCAGCCAACTGAGCTGGACATTGGCTAGAAGAAGCCAGTATTTTCCTTCTCTAAATCAGGTAGCTGCCATACAGGCAAGGCCTCCTACAACTAGGAGATTTACATAGCCAGGCCTTTGTGTCAGTCTTGGTCTAATGAAATCAGAACATCTGAAGAATTGGTAACTTGCTTTCTGGCAATGTCATCTTTAGAAGGTAGAGCTAACCATAACAGTTAACTTTAGTGATTCTTATTTTAGCCCTGCATTGTGGCTAAGCCTATTATGCGTATTTTAGCATTTTATTCTTCCAAAAATTCTAAAAGCTATTTTCCATTTGTAGTTTGAAGTAACTTAGCCATAGAGAATGTAAATAAATAACTTTATGCCTACAGTCATACAGATAGTAAAGGTAGAACAAGAAATCAATCATTTTTAATCCATTTTAGAACCCAAATTCTTTTTCTTTAATTCATTATTTCTATATTGCATGTCCCCCAAAACGAGGTTCTGGTCCCTGATACTTGACCCTGACCACTGAAGAACAAATGATTTATACAAGTGAATTGACAGAAATATCGAATAAAAGGGACCATGTCATGGTAATGTTATAAAAGAAAGGACTCAAGACTTTAGAAAGCCGACTTTTAAAAGGTAGAAGTTTTAAAAAGGAGGATACTGAAGAGGAATGAGAAATTTAAAAAAGAATTCTGATGGTAAAATTGAAGATGGGCCTAAAGAAGCAGAATAGAAAGAATACATCAGAGATACAGCTGTGGGCTTAGACCATTATTTCGTGTTTCTGAATCCTTTTTTTTTTTTCTTTTTTCTATTCGTATTTACGTCTCATTTATCCAAACTCTCTTCCCTTACAAGTAATTGTATAGCGTGACACTCGTGTTACATAGGGCAGTGCCTGCTGCATCACATTAGATGTTTAGGATGGAGTTGACTGCATCAGCCTATCATCACACTTCTTCCAGCTACCCCCTATAAGATTTGGTATTGAGGGACTGTTCATGATTTTCATAGAACGAGATCATCCCTACTCTCAACAAATTGAATCACAGAAGAGTGTATTGTAGAAATACAGTGAATTACAAAGCGGCATTTCCTATTCTTGAAAAAGATCAGGCCTGCTCAGGGAATTCCCTCAGGGACCATGAGTAGGGAATATCAAAGTGGCTATCATCTGCTTCAAGTAACATAAGGGTGGAGTAAAGGTGAAGAGAGATAAATGCTCGAGACTGTCAAGTCCTGATACTTGTGTGTATTTATTACTTGCTTACCTTCTGAGTCCCATTATATTGTGAAAAAGTTTACATTTTTTTTATTATACTTGCCCATAATTGTTCTAAAAGACCAAGTTTATGTGTTTCCAGCGGAGACCACAAAAAAAAAATCCAAATTTAATGAAGAGATGAATGGATGGTATTTCTTTAGGAGTTGAAGGTTGGACTTGGAAGCAAATTGAAGGCTGTATACTTTACATTGAAAAATAGGAGCTGTATTTGGGGTTCAGGTCCCATTTAGGGACCATAGAGAATATCGTATCAATCTTGTTATGATCCGTAGAGAAGAATTTCATATGCTTCTGTAATCATTTCATTACCTATTCTAATTTTCCACTGTATTGGATTGCCAGAGTTGCCAGAATAAACAATAGTAGATTTTACCTGTGAATTTACTCATTTCATAGTAGAATTTGCATTCTGGGGACAGGGGTTATATAAATAGCTTTCCTCCTCCTACATTTTTGACAGCAAAGGAAAGAGAAAAACAAGGTGGTCATTTGGAGTAATCTCAGTTATTGAAACCTTAAGAATTTCTCTCCATGTTTCTCTCCACCTTTTCCATGTAGCTAAAATGTGAAGCCAAAACAGAGGTCTGTGGACTTCACGTAACTATTTTAGAAACAAAAATGGAGAATTTTAAAAACAGTGTGAAAACTTTAAATGAAAACTCTCAGGCTGTGCAAACAAAGGCGAGGAGCCTAAGGGCTTTTTGAAGAATTCTTATTAAAGAAAACACTATTTTACATTGCAAAGCAGATGTGTCACAAAACAACAGCAGATCTGTAATTTGAGAATTTGTGGATTGATAGGACAGAAGGCAGCCCTCGTGGCTCCCCATAGAAAACTTTGTTTTCTGCAGTCAAGAGTCCTGCTTTTGGGGGGCAGGGGTTGCCAGAAAGCACCTTAATCTTCGCACCGTATGAGGTCATGTTTCTCAGATATTTTTGATGAAGTATTAGTTCAACATATTGCTAAAACAACCGCCTTTGCTCCGTTAGGTAATGAAATGGGTCTGTCTTCTTGAATATTAACGTAGGCTTGAAGTAGAAGAAGAAAAGTTTTGCTTTTACAAATTTAAACATATCCATATTTGCTAACAATTATTTTGGCTCTTCAAAATGAATGCAAAAATGTGTTTCGTTTGAATGTCATTTAAAAAAATTTTTATAGAATCACTGTACTAAAAAAAAAAAAACTTTTGATAAATCATTCCAATGTTTAACACCACTCACTTTCACGAAATCTCCTTTATATCTAATGCAAATCTTTCATGCTGTGTTATATTCTAACCATCTTCCTCTTACTATTCTTGTGAAGAAAAGAATTTGGTTTCAGCATATATATACAATTCCTTTGTTGGCCTGAAGTTACAAAGAACAAACTCTTGCTTACTCAAAATGTATTTTTAATGAAATTATTATTCATGTTAATGCCTAATCACTGCCATTAGATTTCTGCTGTCTTTAGTTTATGCAATAACAATAACCCCACCCAAAAGAAGTCCTCCAAATTCAGCAGCAGCAGCAACAGAAGCTATCCTTTCACAAGATGATTTAACCCTGTTCTCAAGTATAGACAATGTTTGGCTTCATTGTACATCAAAGAGTTGATATACATTTTTTTTTTTTTTTAATTTCCTCTTTGTCCTGTCCGAAGAAATCTGGGAGGTAAGAAGCAAAGGCCACAGATCAAGGGGTGGAGAAATGACTAAACATCAGAGAACTTGCTCAGCTAGAGGCTCCATCATCCCTCCAAAAGGAGTCGTGGAACAGGACTGCTAAAAAATGGGGATGAATGCCATTCAACAAACCCAAATCATAGTTGAGGGGAGTTCAGCAAAAGGTCCACTTAGGATCTCTTCCCCTCAATGGGCTCAGAGGCCATCCCTGAACTTCCTGTAGCATAATGAGTGATCATCAGTGTAGATCCATCCAGGCAAGAACAATTTATGTTATACACTCCATTCATTACATGAGGGTTATATACAATTCATGTTAGAAAGATTTCAAATAAATTGCTCTGATGTTTAAAGGGTTAAGTTTTGGTTATCTTCCTCAAACACACTTATTCAAATCATTCCATTGGGAGCAACACTGAATAAAAAGTGGGAGTCAGCAGGGTGGTGTGCAGCGATTCCAGTTTGTCTGATACCACGCACTACTGCTCAGCCCAGTTCAAATCACTTAACCTCCCGGAACTTCAGTTTTCCCATCTGTAAAATGGTAATCGAAATAGTACTTACGTCTTCGACTTACTATGCCAGTTGAGATCATTATTACAGTGTGCTGACTGAGCCCCGTGCCATCAACCTCGTAAATGTTAGTCACATGCTCATGATTTTATTTGTGCTCCCATCATCACCATTTTGGTTATCGGTTGACAGGCTTTTTGATGACCTCACCCATTCAGTGTGATTCCAGCCTCAAAAGTAAGGGGAAACAAAATTTTGAAAACCCTAACAGTTTTATAGAATACATGAGGATCTGAAGCTTACCAGTTCAAATAAGGGTGAGGACTGTCTTATATCCTATCAATCCACAGAACCGCAGTGCATGAGAGGGCATAATTCAGCAGTGCATGCAAGAGAAAGGCACACGGGCCGTTTCCACATCTGCCGGGCACCTGTGATACGTACGCATTCCTTGTGGTGCTGGAGTGTGGTGGGGTGATTGGTACAGAAGTCATTTTCGTTGTTCAGTGTTCTTTTGAAGACTGCTGGGAGTGTTTTAGAAAGTTTTCCATTAAAAAAATAAACTATTTGGAATGTACCATTCAGCAGTAAACTGCCAGAATGATCTCTGAGACAGAATGTCTTATTCCCACAGAAATTCCAGATAAAAGACTTTATAGGAAATTCTTTAAAAAATATGTTTCGAAGTAATTGGATGCAAGAAAATAAATTTAATTCTTTGAGGTTTATTCATGTCTTTTTCACCCAACATTTATTAAAAGCTTGCTATATTTGTATGATAAATAGAAGGTATTCTAGTATATAAGGATATATAAGACAGGATTCTTAATCACAAGAGCTTTGTAAAAGTGATAGGTGTAATCAGGTATTTTTAGGTTTAAGACAGAAAGGACAACACAGATGCTTTTTATGGCATTTAATCTGGGCCTTAAAGACAGTGACTAAGTTTTGGGTATAATAATAATGGCCATCACCTATCAAGTGCCTTTTCTGGGCATGCACTTTATGTATGTTACTTCTAATCTTTACCAAAACCCTGCAAGCGTGGTACTATTATCCTCATTTTACAAGTGGGGAACGTGAAGTTCAGAAGGTTAAGCTTGCCTGCAATTGTACAGCTCCCGAAACTATCTGGCTTCAATATGCTGCTTCCGTTAATGCCATGTTATTTCTTACTATGAGGGAAAGGAGGGTAGGTTAGAGTAAGTGTAAGAACACATTATGGAGAGAGAATAGTTTCAACCAGATTTATGGCAGTGGATGATCATTGGGCCTAGATGAGATTAATTACCTTTGATGCAATTGAGCGAACATGTAGCAAGTTTGGAGATGGAAATTAAGGCTGAAGAATTTGGACTTTAGCCTATAGTCATTTGGGAGCCACTGTTAGAGCATGGAATGGGGAAGTTAGTAATATTGATGAGAAAGGAAAGAGGAGGCAGAGAAACAAGTTTTGCAAAAATACTAGCCGAGGTTGTTGAAGACTTGAGCTAGGGAAGTAGCATACAGATGAGAAGGAGGAAATACACATAAATATTCTGGTTGTCGACTTGGCAAATTGACATGGTACCTTAGTGGATGGAGAAATGGTCTTAGATGATCTTGAAATGTTAATTATAGTGACCGGGAGAATATCTGTCCTATTGGGGTTGAGACATAGATTTGCTTGTGCGAAGGTGGTGAATTTGGAGTTTTATATGTTGAGTCTGAGATGTTGGCAGGTCATTTAGGGGGAGCCGACCAGCAAGAAGTGTCCGCTCTTACCCCAGTGTCAGCATTTGGAACTTTGTGTGATTTGTTATAGTGACCTGCATTTCTAGACATTTTGGTTGGATTTGCTCCTTCCTTCGAGGTGCTCGACAAAGCCTCAAATTTAGTTTTGCCAGGAAAATCCAAGATATCTGTTTCTTGTCATTTGTTACCATCTTAAAAACCTGAGTTCAGAATTTGTGAAAACATCAGATCTTTTGAACTCTTTATTTCTGTATAAGCAGGAATTTATTAAACTATCCTTCCTTTGTTTTCTCAGAGGTCAGTAACTGAGTCACTTTGGTCCCATTGGACAGGGAATCCTGTGATCAGTACCGTATAATGAAAATGCAGCATGGTATAGTGCCTAAGAAAACTGACTTGATGTCAGGCACAGCTGTGTTTCAGTACCACCTTTTCTATTAACCACTTGGTTAATATCACGAAAGTTGTTTGGCTTCTCACACCTCATTTTTCTCCCTCATCTGTAAAATAGGGGGAGTAGTAGCAGTCTCATTGGTATGTTATAAAAATTAAATGAGATATGTGTTTAAGGTACTTGTTAAAATGCTTGAAGCACAGTGAACGTTAAATAAATGCTACTTGTTATTATTATCATATTTAATTTGTGTTTCCCTTCTCAAAATATCTTTACTGCTTTCATTAACCTATATGTAATTAATTTCCTGTAGAGTAGGAACTTTGCCCCAAATTGGAATCCTGTATGACTTCAGTAATTTAAAATTTTTTTAAGTGTTTATTTATTTTTGAGAGCGAGAGACAGATAGCAGTCGGGGGAAGGGCAGAGAGAGAGAGTGGAAGACACAGAATCTGAAGCAGGTTCCAGGCTCCAAGCTGGAACAGAGCCCAACGCAGGGCTCGAACTGACAAACCGTGAGATCATGACCTGAGCCAAAGTCAGATGCTCAAGTGGCTGAGGCACCCAGGTGCCCTGACTTCAGTAATTTTAGAAGCAACAGATGTTTGCTTTATGTCAACTTACAATTAAAACAAACCCAGTTATGTTGGGGTGCCAAAGAGTGTTGAACTAAGTACCAAAATTCTTCTTACAAATGTTGCTAAGAATATTCAATGCAAGTACTGTCCTATGTGTTGGTGCTCTTGTCATGTATGCTCTGGGTCTTTTGTATTTTGGCCTAATATGAGGTGAATCATAAACCTTGCTGACATTGAGCAAGGTTTGTACTGTTAGCAACTCTCTGCAGAGGTGCTTCTGTGAGTGATTGGAAATCAGAAGCTGTCCTTAAATTTGGTTTTCCTTAAGTTTTTGTTCCTACTGTATTTGACTCAATGCTACCTACAAATTTATTTTTATTAGTATTTCTATGAAACTAGTTCTTAATTAAGTAATTGCCACTTCTGTTTTTCTAATTTTGCGTACCAGTACTGTTAAATATGAAACTTAAAAAAATAGCAAACCTATATATAGTGAGAATTCAATTTAGGAAACCTAGTTACAGTTTTCTTTAATTAAAGGTAAGCTCATTAGTTGCACAAACAGTTGGCCGTCTTTCAGCCTTGCCCAGTGTTCTAAGCTGAGATCTTGGTCCTTTTCTTTAGACAGCCACTGAATGAGAATGGTGGCAGTTCTCCACTTACTTGGCCGCATACTGAGATTCATATATAATTAGCGGGCAACAAGAGAAGAAATAGCAATTTAGCACCTCTTTTCTCCTATATGTTGCATTTTTGTATATCCATGGAAATATCTTTCTCATTTGAAATTCAGTGTCCAGTCCGTTGCTTCCTGTTCCTATCAGCTGACTCTAACTTCACGAATATTGACTGCAGCTTGGAATTCATTTGCATGTAGAGAACTGATTTATCTGTTTGGGACACCCATCTCATTCAAACCCATTGCAGATCTGCTCTGTAAAATATCAACTTATACCCTGAACAGACCAAGTGATTCTATGGAGAGAGGTAGGGTCTATTCAAAACCACTGCATTTCATTTTATAGTACCAGAACTCATTTCATAATACCGAATCCTAAAGTGTATAATTATTTTCCTCTAATTGAAGAGGGAGCTTCTGTCTCAGTCTGTGAGAATGGATTTGAAAAGACATAAGCAAGAGACAATGGGAAAGTGGAATATTCAGGATTAGGTGATAAATTGTATTGGAAATAGAAGACGGGGTGTGGGGAGAATGAACTGAAAGGAATGACTAAGTTTTGAAATTATTGTACTGTTAGCTGAAATAGGGAACTCAGAGAACAATGTCACCCACATCCGATGGCAGACAAATTTGTTTTAAGTTCAGTGTGAGGCAGTTGACTTTGTCTTATGGAAGAGTAGACTCAGAACTGAGAAAATACCTGGGAAATAAAAAACCCCCAAAAGGTAGTGATCTTCAGTCTAATTCCTTCATTTTGCAGCTGGAGGAACTAGAGCCGAGAGATTGTTACTAGAGGCTGTGGAGCACCATCACAGCAGAATCACAATTTAGAAGCCAGTTCAAAAAAATTCACGAGATTATTAGAAATGTACAATGAAGGTTGTTTGTTGTATTCGTAATTAGCAGGGTAGGATTAACCAGCGTTGACAAAATAGACCAATTTCATCAGGAATAGATGGTGTTCAGAAATTTCTTCGAAGAGTCCAGAACGTATCGGCTGCGTCACGGCTTGTTGCTAAATGTTTCGCTGACTACGTCCAGCTCTTTGATCTGTAACTCGCTTTGAGATTAAAATGCTCACTGGCCAACTCTATTCCCTTACAACGTTTTTCGCTCTTCCAGCAAACACTGAGCTACTCATATAAAACTTGTTCTAAGAGCGAGCAATAGGAGTTTCCAGCATTTGCAACTCAGAACTGGAAATCATTTTGATTCTCTCTCTTTTGTGGGACTTGGTATCACAATTTCTGAGTGAACCAATATTATATACAACTATCAATTTTTTAATGCTTCCTCTTTGCAAGTTTTGTATAAATTATGTATTTCTTATGATTAGAACATTTTCTTAAGCTTTCCCTCTGTGTCTCTCATCAGAAGATACTTAAAATTTCCTGTGCGTGATGGCTTTGGTAATATGCCTGTTCTGCCTGTTCTTAGGATTGTCAGGTGAATCCCTCTTTTTATCTGGAGTCTTGTTTGGACAGCTGGCCGATGTACCTAAGGGCAGCTGAAGCTCTGGGTACTTAGATGGACACCAAATGTGAAGGGGAGGAGGGCAGCAGGGTGGGAGGGTGGACAGGAGTCACATGTATCATCAAAGGAAATGTGGTGCGAGAAAAGAACAAAAACTTGCCATTCACACCTGGCTTTCAGTCTTGGTTCAGCCATTTTCTAGATATGCAGCTTGGTCAAATTATGTTTCCCTTTCTGATCCTTGGTTTGCCCAACATAAAATCATAGAGTTGATGTGAGCATTATGTGAGAGAGAATATAGATAAATTGTTTTGCACAGTACATGGTGTATATTCTATACACATATATTTCCCTGGTCTCCCCCCTCTATAAGATCATACCTACTACTACTCTGTTTTACTTTGTCCATTTTAATTGCCTCTCACAGGTATCTGAACTGACCTCTAGTGTTGCTACCTCAATTTCTGAATCTTTTGGTGATTATTAAAAAATGAAAGGCTTAATTTACTCTCATGTGTAATGCATATACCACTATAATGTTTAGTTGGGTTTTTTTCCATCTCTTCTCCCGTAACTAATTTAATTCGCTAAAGTAACTTTTTTTAATGTTTTTATTTTATTTATTTTATTTTGTGTTTATGTTTTTATTTTATTTCTTTTATTTTAAAATAAAAAATATTTTATTTTTGAGAGAGAGAGAATGCGAGTGCGGGAGGGGGAGAGAAAGAGAGAGAGAAAGAGAGAGAGAAAGAGAGAAAATACCAAGCTGATGGACGGTGCAGAGCTCGACAGCGGGACTCGATCTCACAGTTGTGAGATCATGACCGGAGCTGAAATCAAGAGTCAGACATTTAGCAGAGCCACCCAAGTGCCCCTAAAATAATTTTTTATAATGTAAGTCCTTAGTTACCACTTTTATAGTACTTGGATATCCAACACGCTTTCCTACTGTTTATGGTTATTTTTCACCTACTCTGTTTTGTTGATGTTTTATTCTTCTTTTGTCTGTCTTTGTTATATTTTACTTTACAGACATTTTTCAGGGTTAGCACTCATGGAACAGGCTGTTATAGTCAATAAAAGTCAATGTAACTGCATCTTGCTTTCTAGACAAGAATCAACTATTCACATCATTATGTGCAATTGTTGAGTGCTTGACTCTAATCAAAAATCTGTTTCTGCTTGTGCTTGTGGGTATTTCTTTAATATCTCATGAATGTGCAGTTGGTTGAGGGTGCAGTACTACTGCTTGAAGGTAGACAAGGAAGCATTAGTAGGGTAATGCATTATTGGTTATTTTCTGAACAGAGAAGGTACAGCTCAGATGGATGTAGCAGGTAAAAGCTAGTATGAGATTGTATAGTTTACTGAAGACCAATCTGTACCACAGGTGATATACCCAGAGCTAACTGTAAATTCAGAAACCTCTTAGATACAGGACTATAGTTTCTCACAGAAACTTTTCCTGTTCCTACAAAAACAGATTGCACTAGAATTATGATCTCTCACAAATACAATCCTTGGGTGATAAAGCCTTTTCCCCTCCTGGTGGATAAAGCATCATGCCATGAAACGTGAAACATGTCTGTGGTATCTAATTGTGTGGCCTGTATTAATAATGTATGATGATACACATGGCCTCAAATAATGTGATTTATGTCCCCTTAAAAAAAAATCCAAACAACAATTATAACCAGGTTGGTACAGCATAGCCTCAAGCAGTGGGTGTCACCATTGGCTGCACATTATCATCGCCTGGGGAGCAGTTAAAAGCAAAAACAAAAACAAAAATTTGATGTCCAGATCCATTAAATTGGAATCTCTGGGTTTGGGTCCCAAACCCATTTAAACCAATTTAAAAAATTGGCATTTTTTTTAAAAAAAGTTCTCTAGATTTTCCACTGTCCAGCCAAGGTTGAGACCTGCTGACCTAAAGCATCTCTAGTAAATCACAGTCCGTGGAAGGCCCATGTACCTAAAGTAGCCTCTCCTGGTGGCACCATGACACCCTTTCAGTGCTGCCAAGATGTACTTTCCCATCTGCAAGTGTCCCCAGGCAGTCTATAGTAGACATTCGGTGTCTTTGTGATAATGAATTTGTAGAATTCTTTGGCTGTCCTGATGAGAAATAAGAAAATGTCAAAAATTGTATTTTATCCTTGATCTCTTTCTCCATAAGTGTTGGCATTCCTCCACTTCCCATTGACTTAACGTTCAATTTTTCTCTTCACTGTTTTTCTTGGGTGACATTGGGAATTTTTACCATCTGATGAAGGCAGATGTATTTTCAAATAAAAATGTCTTAAGCATTTGTTCTTCCTACTACTCCTTTCTTTGGCAGAATCTTCATATAGTTGATAAATAGTTTGCTTTCTTTAAATACCTTTTCATATAATCTTTGTAGCATGTTTCATGGGTATTTTAACCTAGTTTTATGGTTTTTCACGAAATAAGGTATTTTCTAAATATGTTATGCTGAATTTAACTGAAATAAGCGGTTGTACTGTACGCCTTTAAAATGATGATGATATCTTGCATTTTAGGGTAACACTTTCATCCTGAAAGATTTCAAAGCACACTGCGAATGGTTACAAATTATACAGTGAAGCACACTCACCATTGTAGAGTGAAGCATGGCAGCTGTTTAACAGCTCATTGCAACACTACACAGCAGGTTAGGGTAGGAAGTGAAGAATAATACTGGATTCACTTGAAAAAATTGCTAGGGGGGGTGAGGTAAGCAGAATGTAATTACCTAAGTTGGAATTTATCCAGGACATAAGGCTAACACCTCCAGCCTTAGAAGAGAAAGCTCTTATTCTTTAATAACCATGTACTTGCTTTCTGTGTATCTGAATTGTAAGGGTGCTTCTGCCCTCTTCAAACCACTAGTGTGCTCTGACAGTGTTCCAACTGAGACTTAAAACAAAACAACAAAACTCTTTTTCAAAACTCACATGTTCACGCTAACTCAGGGATGATAGATAGGTTTCTCTTTGCCTGCCATCTTTGGCTCATAATGGCTGTTTTGGAACTTGTTTAGGACTTGAAAGCCATATTCAGGATTCACAAAAAAGTCCATGATAGATTAGTGATGTCTGCATAGGCATGGGAAAAGTAGTGCTTACATTTCTGCTGCATTTTTTTGTCAAACTAGCACTAAGGCCTAGCTGCTACTTTCCTGGAATGATTTAGCAATACTTTTCATTCTTTTTAAGTCTTCTGATTATTTATTATTATTATTATTATTATTATTATTATTATTATTATTATTACTGGTATAAACATAGTTAACTTTTCCTGAGAAAATTTTTGGAGAAAAGGACATTGAGCATTTTTTAGTAACCATAATTGATGAGGTTAGAGATAAAAAGATACAACTTCAAGTTAAAAAAAATCTCAATGCAAAAAATGTCCAGCAAAGGAAATAATTTGGGGTCAGATTGGGTTTTCATTTGGGAAAATAATCCAGTCAGCGTTTAGGGGAAACAAATAAGAATTCAGGCCAGGAACACAAAAGAACAGGAGTGTGTTACTAAATCAAGGTGAAAACTGGATATCAGAATTTGTTTTGAGGAACATAGGTTAATAGGGCCAGGCACACCATGGGCCCCGGGTCTGAGAGCAGCACCAGGGATAGCTCCCAGTGAAGGTGACTTCTTGGTTCTTGGGATTCTTTCCTATTCAGCCCTGCCCCTCCTTCTGACATACCCAGTTCTGTGGCTTAGTAATACTACAAAATCAGGAAAATGGATCCTTTCATCCTGTTGATGTTAACATTAGCAATAAATCTGTATTCTGAGTGGCATAGTGCATAATTCATTTCATGGATCTTATTTAATACACACAGCCTTTTGTGTTAGGTATTAAACTCTCATTTATGTATGTATGAAGGGTAATTTGCCCATAGTCACCTTTCAGGTAGAGGGTGGAACCCTGAATCAAAAGTTTGATCGTCTGGCTCCAAAGTCTGTGCTCCTCAAACTGTACCACAGAGTCACATGAGAAATAAGATCATTTGTGTGTCACTTGCTTCTGTAAAGCAGGACAACTCTAAGGACATTCTGGGGTTTTAAAGCACAGTTGAGAAGAAAGTGTAAACTGTGTCTACTGACAGGGTCGAGTATGGAACATTTGTGTGCTCTATGCTTTAAAGTCATTATTGATAGAATTATTAGAAATTACAGAGTTTTTTATGGTCCTTCCTTTTGACATGATGGAGGTATTCAAGCAGAAGAACCATGTATCAGATTGTTGAGAGAGTCCCTACATTTCCGTGATTCTGGTGAAAGTGACCTGTCAGTTACTTTAAACTCTAAACATTTTGATTCTAGGTCCTATCCCTCTGTCATATTCTGTTTTATTTCTCCCAATCCACACTGATATGAATTACTATAAAACACTTTGTTACATTCTGATTTAGATAATATGGGAACTTAAGCTTGCTTTTTCAAATGTCCATGTATCTGATATAAAAATCAGATATTCAGAAATGTAGTTGTGTGCCCTGACTCTTCTGGACAGTCGGTTTCCTTTTTTATTCTTAGGAATTTCCAGGGAGCAACTCTAAACTGTTTTTGGTTATTTGTCCAACTTAATAAAACAGGCTTGGTCTAAGCAATCGTTTAAAGTTTTAAATAGGATAATAAAATATGCTTTTCATTTGATGAAAGCCTGTGTGGGGAAAAAAACAGTTTATTTAGTTACCTACATTATAAAATAATTTTAATATTTATATAGCAGGAATGAAAATTGAATTTTACATGTAGGCCTTGTAAGACCAATTTATACCTAAAACAAATGCAAATATTCAGGTTATAAAGTTCCTAAAACTGCCTTATAATGGAAGAATTGACCTTTAATTATAATGCTATTATATCACTTTTAAAGACTATGCAAGTTGTCTATTACCTAACTTTTATGACAGAAAAATAATGTTCTGTCCATCTAAGTTGGAGAAAGCTAATGGATAATAGCTGGATCCTGTTTTCCAGGAAACACATCTTTTTCCGTGGCTTTGTAATTAGGCTATAGCAGTAGTGTGTCCAAATCTACTTATATGGCTTTAAGTCTTTATAGATATGTAATTTGAAGTGTTTGAAAAGTAATTGAGATGAAATCTAATGACTTATACGATATGCAAAAAGAGATAGAAATTTATTTAAGCAGGTTATTTTTGTTTTCTTTTTAGAGTATACTTGCCATTAGAGGTACACATGCACACACACACACACGTGTGTGTGTGTGTGTGTGTGTGTGTGTGTGTGTGTGTAACATCATTTTGCATATTTTGAGGTGGTCTTATTGCCTTTTGCACTGACCCTTCAAATCTAGTGGTTTTCAACTCTGGCTGCATATTAGAACCTTGTGAAACATTTCAAAATCTTTATGCTCATTGGGGTGCCTGGGTGGCTCAGTCAGTTAAGCATCTGGCTCTTGGTTTTGCCTCAGGTCACAATCTCATGGTTTCATGAGTTCGAGCCCCGTGCTGATGGTGTGGAGCCTGCTTGGGATTCTCTGTCTCCCTCCCTCTCTGCCCCTCCCCCACTCACACTGTCTCTCTCTCTCTCTCTCTCTCTCTCTCTCAAATAAATAAACTTAAAAAAAAAATCCCTATGCTCAGGCAGCACCCCATCCCGGTCTGAATTTCTGTGGACAGAACCTAGACATCACGACATTTTGAAACTTCTCAGGTTGAAAACTACTGACAAAATACATGAGTATTTAGTAAAGCCTTTACATCTTGTACACACGGGGGAAATTGCATGGAGGACATGAAAGGAAATGTCCATTCTCCTAATACAGAGGAAGGTGGTGGCAGGATGATTATTGAAATTTTAGGGGTGACCACATAGATCACAATAATAAATAAAATATAGTCTGAAATAGAATTTCATTGAGTACTCTTTATTTTAGCAGTAACTTAAGTAAAACACCTAGAGAAAGATATAAAACACCCACATTTCACCTGGCCACTTGTGCAGTTTTTTTTCTTGACTTCAGCTGCTAGCCAACTTATGACCTGAATCTTGATGATTAATAGCTCTTATAATATTTTCTTAGCTAGTGTAACTTCAATTGCAATACTTTTTCTTCTAATGTCTTACCCTTATAAAATAGCACTAAACTATTTTTCTCAATAAATTCTACTGACACATGGTCCCATAGATTAATTATAAATTGCATAGAAGTACTGCCCTTTGTCAGTTTTAAATGTGTAGCTTTATCTTCTCTTTCTCTTTGTCTTTCCAAGCTAAATGGAATTAGGAGCTTAAAGAAACCTGGTTAACATGGAATATATTCCTATTCTCTTATTTTAAACAATAGCGCCATTAATTTTCATCCTAGACTCTTTGGTTCCTCTATTATTTTCACTGCTATTATAATTTAAAAAGAATCATCTCTATTTTTACAAACCCATTTATTACACAACGTTGTATAAACATCTTTTTAGGGAGTAATTTTCCCCAAGTGCTGTGTTATTTTTTTTACCTGGTGGGCTTTCTCCATAAATTTAATTGGGAATACTGAATAACTTTTCCACCCCTTCCCCCCCCCCCCACCTCCTGCTCCTCTCTACCTTCCTCTTTCTCCTCCTCCCCCTCTTCCTCCTCCTCCTCTTCTTCTTCTTCTGGAGATTATGAAGGGTGGAAAGAGTATCATAAGGGCCTTAGACAACCATGGAAAGACACTTTGCCACGGGTGCTTTAAAACACCCCAAGGTAGATGAAAAGATAACTTTTAGGGCTTAGACCATTTATCATGAAATTATAATGCTGGCACAGCTCTGCAAATATTCCCTTACAGGGTTTCATAGACATTTAGCAATAAATGTCTTTTGTTAAAATGGTCTTAGGTCCTATAAAGCTGAGTCTGTATTCCAGGAGAAATTCTTTTGCAGCTATTTAATAGTGTTCCTTTCACAATGCCTTCCTTCTGCCTACTTTGTGTTCCCCATTGCAATACTGGTATCTTTGACCAGAGGGTAGAGACAGCGAACACTGAGTCTTGGCTGTTCTAAAACTAATGATTGAAACGAAAGAAAATATGGCCTTAGAGGGTTATATTTAAGTACGGGAACTATCATTATTACTGAGATGCTGACCCAGTTACTGACCCTTTGAAAGAGGGTGAAGTAGGATAGGAAAATGTAGAAAAAGCAAATTGGTTAGACATAACAAAGACCTTGACTGTAATCCTGATGAAACAGTATAATAACCAGTAAATGGCAGAGCCGATTGTATGTTTCTGTGGCTTAGGCAGCTCTTGGAATTGTATGATTTAAGAGGTAGCTGAGAGGATTCTGACTTTCCTCTGACCATCTCTCTAATATTTCCTGACGTTGTGCCACCTACTAGAGAAGTAGTTCTTACTAGGATCCCTGTTTGGAGTTGGAGCTTGCCGATAATATATATAAAGTTCTGTGGGAGTGTGCACTTGTGCATGTTTTTTGAGAAGCTTTCATCAGAGCTTTGTGCATCCATAAAGATTCTACTTAAAAGCAGATGTCCATAGTACTAGTTTTTATTTATAGTTTATTGTGACTTTGGTTAATGTGATTTCTTTCTCGATGCCTTATTGCAAGGTACTCATTGATTTTTTGTTGTTGTTGTTTTGTTTTAAACCAGGATGGAGATTAGAGATTTCCTAGCTAACTTTAGTTCTGTTTTAGAGATAATTAACTTCAAGATGTAAAACTACAACTTAGATCTTCCAACCCCAAAATCTTGTGTTCTTTCCCAGGAAGTCAGAAGGTGGAAGAGTTTTAGGTGAAAGGTGATAGCGGCCACCGAGGCAGCTGGACTCGTGTGAGACACCGCAGGCTCCAAATACGTATCTGGAGGGAAGCATGATGGTAGTAAGAAAGCTCCGTGGGTTGGGTGTGCCAAAAGGTAGAAAAGGTGACAAGCAAAAGAAGGTGAAAAGGTAACGAAACTGAACTTTTCTTAAGCTGTTTTTCACAACTTTTGGTCATCTGATACTAGAGCGATCGGAATTGCACTCCCAGCAGATCTTTATTGTATACCCCGAGTGTTGCCTTTTTTCCTTTTGCATTCTTTCCTAGGATTTTCAGAGATTTATTATCGTATGTCTTTCCAACCCTTAACCATCTGCTACCTAATATCCTAATGACATATAGTAACAGTAACTGTGTCGGTTTTCATGGTGAAGCATTTAAAGCCACTCAATGCCATTTCGATTTGTGAATTGATTTTATATTTTAAATAACACTTTATAGTCTCTAGGAAAGGCATTATGAAGTGTTTTGTTGTTGTTATATGAGGAAACAGATACAGAGTGCTTATATTCTAGAGGCTAAAGGTTTAGTAAAGGGGGAAAAACAGGAGAGAATTAACAAGAGCACTTATATTTAAATAGTCTTAATTTTACCTTCATGGTTTCTTTTGTTCCTTAAAGCAAGCCTATGAAACAGTTACTCTTGTTTCTTTGACAGATGGGGACACCAAAGCATAAAAGCTCTAGGTAACGTGTCAGAGGTCTGATAGGCAGTGAGGCTGGCCCCCAGCCCAGGCCCTAGCTTTTGAGGACCTTCATGTTTCACCATTCTGCTGTGTTGCTTCCCTGGTCATTATACCATGAAACACGTACAGTCCATGTGAGGTCCAGACAGAACCAGAGTTAGGACAGGGATTGCAAAGAAGGTGATATTGGGGCTGTGTCTTAGAGGAGACAGGGGTTGCTCTGCCTGTCTAATAAGGAGCAAGAGGGAGTTGCCATCCAAGGAAATGCTCTGAGCCATGGTGGAGCTTGGCTTTTCAGAAAGGCAAGGGCGCTCACAGTCAAGGCTTGACGTGCTACTATTTTGGGATCTGGTGTAAAGATGAACATGATTAGAACAAAGTTAGAATCAAAACTCACGTATTCTGAATTCCTTGCTGCCTTTTCAATACCTCTTCCTCATAATTCCTTGTCCCAATTAGGTAAATAATGAGTTCTGCTAATGAATCCTACCAATGTTACTTCCTGAAGACATAGTTATTACTGTTCACCCACTTCTTTTGCCCAGACTTTACCAGCTCTATATTTGAACATTTAGATGCTTGTCTAGTGCATAATAATTCCAAGAATTAATCTACGAAGTATGTACTTGGACCTACTGTGTGCCTGGTTCTCGTAGGTTCTATGGATCCAAAATTATGTCCTTGCTCTCCAGGAGTTTTCATGATTCACATTTTTTACGGCTAATGCAGATGTGACCTCATACTGCATTGTTTTGCCAAACTTAAAAAATTGATGTTCGTATTTTTATGAATGTTTGTATGTAGCCAGAAAGACTGTAAGACATATCCTGTGTTTTAAAAATATTTCCAGTTCTTTATCTTGGTAATAACCAGAGAGATACTTAGTTTTCTTGAACATAGATAAATCTTTGCATTCAACAGTTTGTATAGTTGAATTGTAAAATGGAACTCATAAGAGAACTGATTGATATAGTTGTTGCTTACTGTAACAGTTTTCAGATGTCATGGCATTTTTGCAGCACACTACAGAGTTGAAGACAAATGAGAAAATAAAATAATAGTTGAAAACACTTGCAGCTGATATGAATGTTGAAGGACAGTAACACATTTCAAGTCATATAACATACCAGATTGTTAGGAGACAAATGTTGTTTGTAAAATATTAGTGTACATAGGTCTTAGATCAGTCTTGAACACTTTAAAATACTTTAAATTATGTATGTACTAGCACTTGATATATACGTGTAGAAAATTGACATTTCAAAACTCACCAACTTTTTATACAGCAAACATACCCTTATCAACCTGTCAAACAGACACTAACTTCACACTGACCTATTTAAGAGCCCAAGTCAGGGCGTGCCTGGGTGGCGCAGTCCGTTAGTTAAGCATCAGACTCTTGATTTTGGCTAGGTCATGATTTCACAGTCGGGAGATGTAGCCCCACATCGGGGAGCAGTCCCCAGAGTCTGCTTGGGATTCTCTCTCTCCCTCTCCCCTACTCATGCCCTCTCACTTTTTCTCAAAAGAAGTAAATAAACTTTAAAAAAAAAAAGTCAGTTATTTATCATAATGGAAACAAGACACGAGCAGAATAAAATTAGAATATTTATCACTCAAAATTTAAGGAGTTTGCACTCTAGTAGTTTAATTGATTATTTCTTTGTTCTTAGAAGTCTCATGTGCTTAAAAATTATTTATCACTGTGTTAATTTCAGAGACTGAAAGTTTTCGTATCTCGCATCTCTTTGAGAATAGATGCATGGACTGAGTTATGGAAATTAAAGGATAAGAAAATGGGGACAAGTTGAAGAGAGGTAGAGTGGCTAGAGTTGAAAGACTCAGGACGTGGAAGAGGGAAAAGAAAGCACTGATGGTTTCACTTGGTGCTTCTGTGAGGTTGAATTTGGAAGGGGGACAGGGTAGATCTATATGCATCAGGTGCTGGCTGATTAAATAGGAGAGGAAAATGCCATCTCATATCAGTGTGGAGGCAGTGCAGGTGGAGTGAATAATGTGAGCTGGGAGTCAGGATAGGTGGACTGAAGGTATAAAAGGAAGGAACGTCGTTTATGAATGAGCGTCAGGTTGAATGGAAGGTGCTCCCAGTGTGAGAACTCCTTTAAAACAGAGAGAGGCCAATGCTCACCAGACTTTATCCACTTTTTGATATCCACTTACCGCTTCACAGAAGAGACTGAAAACTGTTCTCGTGTGTGCTGATAGTTTCTAGATTGACACACAAAAAAACAGGACCCTTGAGAGCATAGGACATTCGGGAATGGACTTTGAAAGCACCACTGCATTTCTTAAAAGGTCTGCGCTCTTGTTCTGACTCTCTGCTCTCAGCTACCGGGCCTTGAGTTTAATTTTCTTACCTGCAAAATGGAAACAATAATGTTTTCCCCACTAGCCTTATGGGATTGTAATTTATCTGAAAGGAATTTGTAAATCCTCAGGCGGTACAATGGAGAGTGGTATTATGATGGTGGCAAAAAAAATCAGAGCCAGGTTACCTGAGAGAATATCATGTTTATATTCCTCTGTACCCCATCCTTTTGGGGGCAGAGGTGGATGGACCAGTAGAAATACTTCAATTTTAGCTCAGTTGAGCCCATTTCTGAGAGACAGAACATGACAATCCACTGGTCCTTGAAGGCATTGTGTATGAAAGTTCTGTATTCATAGTCTATTGCCTCATGTATATGCCCCATGTTTTAATAAGTGTACAGAGTACATATCTATATACAAATGGATAAACGTGTTTAGAAGGTTATACACCAAAATGTTACCTATGGCTATATCTGAATGGTGGTTTTGGGGTGATTAAAAATTTATTTGCAACAACATGGCTGGACCTTGAGGGCATTATGCTTAAGTGAATTCAGTCAGAAGGAGAAAGATAAATACCATATGATTTCACTCATATGTGGAATCTAAAACAAACAAAACAGAATAAAACAAATGGACAAACAAAAACGAGAATAGATTGATGGTTACCAGATGGAAAGGAGATTAGGGGGTGGGAGAAAGGGGTGAAAGGGGTCACTTGTAGGTGATGGATGGGGATTAGATTTGGGGGTGATCACTTTATTATATATGTAGATGTCGAATTGTAACACTGTACATCTGAAAAAATCTGGATAGTTATATTTTATGACACTGCTTCTCTCTTTTTTTTAAATTTTTTAGTGTTTATTTTTGAGACAGAGATAAAGCATTAGTGGGGGGAGGGGGAGAGAGAGAGAGGGGAAGACACAGAATCCGAAGCAGGCTCCAGGCTCTGAGCTGTCAGCACAGAGTCTGACGTGGGGCTTGAACTCACAAACCGTGAGATCATGACCTGAGCTGAAGTCGGATGCCTAACCGACTGAGCCACCCAGGCGCCCCAACACTACTTCTCTTAATAAAAGGACATGGTATCAAAAATTTTTTTTCTCCCCTGTTGGTTTGTTCATGTTTTCTAGATTGTCACTAATTATGTACATATGTATAACACATGCGCGCGTGCGCACACACACACACACACACACACACAATCACATTTATAGATGTAAAAATTTCATATGGGAATTTTACTTTGGTAACTCAAAGTTTTCATCACTTGCTAGGTTAAGTTTGACTAGAGATTTACTGTTTTTTGAAAAAAATATTTCCGGGAAGACAAAACACCTGGTAGAAATTGCTGACGCTGTGGAACGTGTTTTGCATGGATATATTTTACTCATTCAGAGTGCTACTTGTGCACCTTTTTACACAGTGTCCCTGGACAATTTCTCAGATTTCTGCTCTCTGCTGCTTGGCGGTAGCACCTGTAATGAACAGATTTGCAGGCTAATAGTTTACATTTCCCTGCCCATGAGTTTCTGCAGTTGCTGGGTTCTCCAGTCCTGTCCTGAACAGTTTGCCCTGCTATCTCCAGTGAAAGTCCTCTCTGAATACCCTGTGCGTGTATTTATTATTACACTTTTGCTTAATTTTGACTATGCGGTCTAGCAGCACACAAATCCCAGAGAAAGACATGATGGTCTCTCAGTTATGACCAGTGTATGATAGAAAAAACAAATAAGACATAAAAGTGTCACAGAAAGAAACGGTGCAGGTAAGAAATTGTTAGCACTGTGTTTCTGTGGTTTTCCTCATTTCTTCCAGTGACATAGCTGCTGGGCGTTTTGATTGGAGTGGACAAAAGTTGGTGAGAAGAACAATGGTAGGTAACCAAAATGTAGTTAGGGGTGTGAAACCACAGAACGCCACAGAGCCGGATGACCGGGTGTATCGTCACTCGCTTCCAATAGACACAGTGGCCTCTGCCTGTGTTCAGTAGGAAGAACGGAAGAAGGAGAAGCAGAGTGGTGCCAGAGTTAACTTTTGGGGAAGTAACCTTGGTGGGAAAGAGGTCCTGGACAGTTTTACAGACAGTTAAAATTGGCCAACTGCCGTATAAATGTATGTGCAAGTTTGACTGTACAGAGTCTTGCTTAAATTTCACCAAAGCATTTTCGCTTTGAATCACTAAGAAGGAAGCAAGCATGATAGAATTTTCAGATCGTTAAAACTGCTTTGAGTTCCAGTGATTGGTTCTGCCTTAACATATGTCTGCACTATGTTTCGATGTATTTTGCATTGAGGCCTCAGGGATATGAATCCTATTTCATTTATCTATCACCTAGTTGCTCAACTAAGCTTTGTTCTAGTAATAAGTTACTTAGTCAATATCTCAGAAGGATATTTAAGCTGAAATCTAAATGCAACCTGTTTTTGTTTTTGTTTTTGTTTTTGTTTTTGTTTTTGTAGTGTTGGGCACCACTCGTGCATACAACACATTCCCATAAAACTAGCATTTTGTATTTACAGAGAATTTCTCCTGAGAGTTAAGGTCTTGTAAAACATTCTTGTTCTACAGCATGAACGAATTATTATACTCAAGGGCATTGAAAGTGAAGTATACTGAAGAAAAGAATTTTTTCATTAAAATGCAGTTTATATTGATAAAACAGATTACTAGCATTTGATGAAATGTGAAACTTGGAGTTCCTCATATCAGTAAATTGCCAGTAGGTTTATTTTGGCAAGTGGAACCAGTATGTAACATGTAAGGGGCCAGGCATTATACCTGTTAGCATTGTATTAAATTGTCTTTTGGTAAAGTACTTAAAAAAAAAAAAAAAAAAAGCTATCTGTGCCTTGACAAGCAGGCTGTGGTAACTAAGATTATTAGAAAATAAAAGCTGTTGTGTTATCAGTTTTGGCACATTCATTTATCAATCAGTATTTTAAACATTGACAAGTGGTAATTTAATAGGGAATGACCCAGTTGGCAGGAAGTTCTAATGACAGATGATGTAAACTCATTTATCACTAAGGGGCTCTGCTGGGCTTCTTACCTTTCTCTATATTGTGGCTCATATTTTCCAAGTCTGGGATGTGAGAAGCCACAAAGGGCAAATCCTATGGCACCAAGCCTGAAACCACTCCCAGGCAGAGAAGAGCATTAACACTTTAGAAGCTCCCATCTTTGAAAACACTCCTCCGCATTGATGACTTTTGATTTAAAACATAGGTGAGATCAATAAGTTACTAGGAATGTGTGGTTTTCTCTCTGCTTAGTTTTTTATACAGGAGAAAGTAAGGTAGATGAAATTTTGAATGAAGTACATGAAGGGGTGATTCAGAAATTATTAAGATAATGAAAAAGACAAACTTTGATGAGAAAACTGCTGTTAGTAAAATCGCTTCCCCCTCCCTCTTCTATAGTTAGTTAATGCATCACTTCTTTCTGGCTCTTTAAAATTCTTTCCTTTGTCTTTATTTTTCGGAAGTTTGTCTGTGATGTGTCTTGGCATGGAATTTTGGGGAGTTATCTTTTTTAGGATTTTCCCAGCTTCTTGAATCTGTAGGTTTAAGTTTTTTTGGTCAAGTATGGGAAAGTTTCAGCCATTATTCACCTATTCAAAGGAATTTGTTTTTTCAGTCTCACCCTCTTCTCGTTTTCTGGGACTACAGTGACACAAATGTTAGAACTTTTATTATAGTCCCACATTCATTTTTTTTTCTCCCACTCTATTTTCTCTCTGTTGTTTAGATTGGCTAATTTCTACTGTTCTCTCTTCAGATTCACTATTCTTTTTTTGGGGGGTAGCGATCCCCCCCATCCTGCAGTTGAACTCATTCATTGGATATAGTCTGGTTTTAGTTCTAAAATTTTGATTTATGTCCTTTGTTATTTGGCTTTCTTCTTCTTCTTTTTTTTTTTTTCCTTCTTGCTGAAACTCTGTTTCACGTCTTCCAAATGTGTTTATAGGTGATGGTTGAATCATTTTTAGGTTGGTTGCTTTACATCTCTGTTATCCCAGCTGGGATCTGTTGATTATCCTTTCTCATTCAGTTTGAGACTTCTTGGTTCTTGGTATGAGAGAGATCTTCAGTTGAAATCTGGGCATGTGGGTCTTACAATTTGACTCCGGGTCTTATTTAAGTTTTGTGTTTTTGCAGGATAGTCTGACACTGCTCCAGTAGATGATAGAGATGCCACGTCATTACTGCAAAGGGGACAGTGGAAATCCAAAATCTTCACTCAGCCTTTGTGCACTGGGGTGGGAGGTGGGTGTAGGTCTCCTTGGTGGCTTATTACCACTGAACTATTGTGAAAGTCATGACTTTCCACTGGCTTCTATCTGACACACCTCAGCAGCCTGGGATCAAAGTTTCAGCTCCCAATCTGTGCCCTCTCTGACATTGGGATGGGGGAGGGAGAAGTGAAATCAAGGTGAAACCCTAACTCCTTGACTAGGTCTTTGCTGACAGGATTGAAACCGTAGTTTTTTACTATGGTATTTACTGAGGAAAATGGTTATTGCCTAAAAGTTTTATCTTACTAGGCTGCTTCTTTTTCTTTTGGCTAGAGAAAATAGGCCTCTTTGGGAGCTGTGGTTCATCTATGCGCATTAGCATTTCCGCATTGCTGACTTCTCCAGTCTGGGATATATCGGTCAAAAAAAAAAAAAAAAAAGAAAAAGAAAAGAAAGAAAGAAAACCCAGGAAATTAAGCACTATATTATTCCTTTGATTCCAAGTTCCCAGTTTGTCTTCTTCTCTCTATCTCTCAGAGTCTTCTTATATATCATATGTTCAGTCATTTTAGTTGCACACAGTGGGAGGAATAGGGAAACGTTTACCTATGTAATTTCCTCCAAAGATATTCTATATAAGAGGTTTTGGTACTCAAAATAGAGATTCTGGATATTGTGTCTCAAAATAGAGATTCTAGATATTGGCTTCATTTGTTGAATTGCCTAATTATTCTGAATTGGAAAGCCCTATGCAACAATCCTGGGGGTTTTAATCTAGTATAAGACTATACCCATGCAATACTTTCTTGGAATGAGGAGCCAATTGAGTTATTCCTTATTTAAACATAATTGACAAATAATAAGCTTTTGATACATAGATCTATTTAATATTGAAAGTCTATTTACAGCTGGAGTAAAAATAGTTTACTTTTTGATGATCATTTGAATAACTTGGAAAATATGCTTCATGGCTGTTTTGCGTATTGATAGTTATCATTCTGAAAATATTTCATTATTTTTAAATGTTCTGAGCATCTGAATTGTTTCTTTGGGATTTTCAGCAGAGTTAATAAAGATTAGATAGGAGTAATCCCTCTGTCCAGTGTGCTAACAGTCGTGATCCAGCTGTGTGACATGCTGGGAACTCTCAGGGGAAGGAGGGAGGGAAAGAGAGAGAGAGGGACAAACAGACAGAGAGAGGCAGGCTGTGTGTGTGGGGGTGGGGGGGAGCCAATGACAGTAAATGCCAGAGAATGTCCACCAGTGTGAATCGCCAGGTTTGGGGGACACAGGGAACTCACGTTTGGTGAGGGACTCTGTCTGAGGCTGGTCAGGTGCCATTGTAAGGTTTTCCAGTGTCAGTGCTCAGAACAGGTGGGTCCAGCCAAGTTCCTGTAAGTCATGCCAGAAGCAGAGTCAGTCCTGGGAAAGGAGACTGAAAAGAACCAGATGTGGACATTAATGCTATCATACCTGGCCTCTGTTTAAGGGACTGATTACTGCTACAGTCCTATCTGGAAATAAATTAGGGTCCGAGATCCACGGAAAAGGCTTTTGGATGGATGGGTCCCACAGGTACAAGCCTGGTGAAAGAGGGTGAGGAAATACGGTGAGATGGTTGTAGCCAGGACTGCTCATGGGCATGCTTTAGGTGTGGAAGTTGCAACTTCCTTTTTGACCCTTCTTCACTCCCTAGATGCTGTTCATCTGGGCTGTCTGTGGTTCTGGGTCTGACAGACTCTTAGTACCATAATGGAGATGAGCCAGGCCAAAGAGGTTCAAATTCATGCCCAGAATCCATTTGGCACATCAGCAGAATGGGGTGGAGAAACTTCCCTTGGCTGATTTTTTTGTTTTTTAGCACTTTCCTATACTTCTAGAGCCAAAATACGAGTAGGAATTTTAGGGAATTTTCTTAATGTAGGAAATAGTGCCCCTGGGAATGCAAGCAACCTTGTTCCCTTCTCAAGAATTTGGGTGCATTGGAAAGGCCCTAACATGAGAATCAGACTTAAAACCAGGTGCCAGAGGAAGACCACAGACAAGTGTCCCTACCTCATCTAAATAAGATGGGAATGATACCAGTCCTGCTGTTTTACAGAATTGTTTTGAGCAGAAATAAATTGGAAAAAGTTTAAAAGTGCTACATGATGTTTCATACATAATGTTTTATTATATATTTGCACAAATACAAATGTTTCTCTTTGTCTAATTTTTCTCTTCCGTTATGCAGAAAAATAACTCTTCCTTAGTAGGAAAATTAATGGAGAAGAACAAGTCCGTGGATTTTGGGACAGTCCCATTTTGTAGTTTTAATAAACTTAAAAAAAATTTTTTTTTAATGTTTATTTTTGAGAGAGAGAGAGAGAGAGAGAGAGGGCACGAGCATGAGCAGGGGAGGAGCAGAGAGAGGGAGACACAGAATCCGAAGCAGGCTCCAGGCTCTGAGCTATCATCACAGAGCCTAATGCGGGGCTCAAACTCACAGACCGAGAGATCGTGACCTGAGCCGAAGTCAGACGCTCAACCAACTGAGCCACCTAGGCGCCCCTGTAGTTTTAATAAAACTTAATTGAGCATTTGTAGTGTAAGTTTTGACAGTGACAAAAAGATACGTTTTTGTCATTTTCCTTCAGGTTGACTGCTTCTAAATTCTTTCTACTCATTGAGAATCAGCTTCCCGGGTTCTCCCCTCCCTCGGTAGCTACAAACATCACTTGCTTCTAACGTGTCCTTATGACTAAGAGGGAACTTGGAAAATTTACCATAGCCCTCACTAATTTGTTTTCACTGTAGTAGCTTTCTCAAGACTGTTAAACAAATAGTTTGTGATGTTCATCCAAGACATTGCGTGTCCTATTAGAATGTTGGTTCCATGTGAGGCAGCCCTCTACCCACCAGGCACCTAGAAGGCACTCAAGAATTATTTGTTTCCTGAGCTCGTGAATAGATGAATGGGTGCTTGCTGCCCTTTGACAGAGTCAGGCTCATACTGTGGTGCTCCCTCTTGGGCTCTAGAGGCCCCTCTGCTACTGTATTTATATTGCATTATATCCTGAGGTCACCCATCTACTAACACCTTCACTAACACCTCGTTATCTAATAAACGAGGCTGTGTTAACCTGTTTTGGCCAATGGTGGACCTATCAGAAATATGTTAGTAAGGTGTTTCTACATTAGCCTCATGGTAAGCACTCAGTAAATGTTAGCTGCTATCATTATCCTCCTCCTCCTCCTCCTCCTCCTCCTCCTCCTCCTCCTCCTCCTCCCCCCCCCCCCATCATCATCATCATCCAGAATATTCCCCTGTAGCCATTGGTTTTCACATTTTGTTCCCAAGAACTGTTAAAACTCTAAGAGTTTTCCCAGGTGACAGTGAAAGTTTGGTGGGGTAGGGGGCTTTGGGAGGAGGGAGGAATGTACGTGGAGAGAAAAAGCAAGGCTCTGCTCCCCCCACATCTTTAACCAAGTAAGCTGTGCTTTTGTCTGTCCTATATATTTATTTTCCTGATGAATATTATTTTTGAAAGGATTCCACTACTTAATTTTCTCTTTCAAAAGAAATGCTATAAGCAATACACTGTTTGCTGAAGAGTATAATATGAATACAGTTCTTTTCTTATAAATGTGCAGATGACAGTGACAAGGAAAAGAAGAGAAAAATAACTGATCGCATTTTGAAATGTGTTCCTAAGCAAATAATTCATGCAATCTTTAAAATGAATGTGCTACTGCTGGAAACTAACATGTTGGATAGTGCACATGTCATGTGATACCAGCCTCACTGTCTGTTGAAAGAAGGCTGCTGGGTTAGTGGATAGGGTAGGGCTGTATCCCTTACAAGCTGTTTGACTTTAGAACAGTCACTGAATTCCACGAACCTCAGTGTTTGCAGCTACAAAATGTCAAAAATCATACAGTTATGATTTGAGTTATGAGGATTAAACAAAACTTGTTTTTTAATGTAAAATACCCGGTATACCTATAGGCCTCAGCATATACACATGCATATATACTCTATATGTAACATACAGAAAGCATTAGGTGACATCAGCAAGGCCTTTCACACACCCTCTCATTCATGATAGCCTTACAGTTAAGATGGTTAGATAAGTTTGTATTAGCTACCCATTTTTCTTGAACAAATAAGTACTTGTGAATTCCCGTTAGTCTTTTAAGTTTATTTATTTCTTTTTATTATGTATATAAACTTTAATTTTTTTAATTTTTTTATTTTTAAATTTTTTAAATGAAATTCATTGTCAGACTGGTTTCCATACAACACCCAGTGCTCATCCCAACAGGTGCCCTCCTCAATGCCCATCACCCACTTTCCCCTCCTTCCCACCCCCCCATCAACTGTCAGTTTATTCTCAGTTTTTAAGAGTCTCTTATGGTTTGGCTCCCTCCCTCTCTAACTTTTTTTTTCCTTCCCCTCCCCCATGGTCTTCTGTTAAGTTTCTCAGGATCCCATTAGTCTTAAAGGGACACCCTGGGTTGTTATGGAAGAAGCACAGATCTGGTTTCAGACAAACTTTAAAGTCCAGGCTCTGTCATTCATCAGATTCTTGAGCAAGTCACTTAAGCTGTTTAAGTCTCTATTTCTTCATCTATAAACCAGGTAATCAACAGGAACTTTATGAAGATTAAATTCTGGGAAACACTAAGGGTCCAGTGCCCACCATGTTTTGTTGTATGTAGTAGGTGCTCAAGAGGTGTTTCTTTTCTCCTTTACTTTGCTGGAATGTCACAAACACCAGAAGCAAGTGTCCTAGAATTTTGGATGACACAGAACAAGGGATAATTTAAAGAATAATGAGTGAGAAGGATGAAATTTCCTTGACAGACCAAAATAGTACTCTGAAATGTATAGGAAAGATATTTGAAAGAGTAACTGTTAATTCTTGCATTCCAAAAGAGAGAGAGATGATAGGTAGGTAGTTAGGTAGGTAGGTAGGTAGGTAAGTAGATAGATAGATAGAACAGACTTCTAAAAACACTTGGGAAGTCTTGAAATATTTTGACCTGGATGAGAATTCTATGGGGAGGCAACATACCTGTATTCACATTATAGAATCGTTGTGACTTGCAGTTTGAAAGATTGTTTTGTGCAAATATTGGTATATTTGTATTGTGTTGTTCCTGAGCAGAGATGAGAACATGAGAAGCATAGGGTAAAGATACCAATTTTAGCAAGACATCTTTCTAATAAATAGATTCATTCAACAATGAAGTAGGATGTATGCCGCTGTGTGTGTGTGTGTGTGGTATGTTTAGAAGAAATAAGTCCGATTTTACTGATGGCATTGTAAAAATTGATGTCAGAGGTGACTAAGGGCCAAAGGGCTCATGGTAGAGGTAAGGGAGATGTCACATTTTACCTGACTTGCCATCTCCTCTGCAAAACCTTGAAAATTGTCCTGAGCTCCCCTGTTGCAACTATTCTTTCTATTCTTTCATAGAAAAGAAACTATGTGAAAATGAATTCAACAATCAGCAGGTAGAATATGATAGCCACGTCTTTCCAAGGGATCCTCAAGTGGGTTGGATGTTGGAGAGGTTAATTTCTAAGTTCACATCTAATTAATTCTAGAAATGTGTATCTATATAATTTAAGTCACGACAAGATGCATGCAGACATCAGTCAAATAATGTCTTCAAGCATAGGTTCAGAATATACTGATAGCATTGAATATTTTCTGATAGCATTGGACATTTTAGAGGAAGAAGAATTTCAGGGACATTCTGAGGAAGAAAATTTGAGTCCCTATCGTTATCGTGGCCCCAATTCAATTCAGATATGACTTTAATAAAAGATAAAATGATTTTGTGATGTGTTTGGCCTAGAAGAATCAAGATTACATCATTTTTCTATGCTTAGTCTAGTGTTACTTAGAATCTTCCTGAGAACAGGGCTGTATTTAATCTTCCTTATTTGAGTGGCATGCACAAGCAGAAAAACTGGTGAGTCATTTGAATAATCCGGCCAGTGTAACTGCGAATATTCTTGAGAACGAAAGAAAGGTTATTCCAATGCTTGGAAACACGTGTATTCTGAGGGGAGTCCTGAGCTGCTGTTCTCTGGTTTCCCTGAGAGCAGAACTTGGGCCAAACATACCAGTTCTGTTCTATAGTGCTTCATACACTCCATTTCCAGGTGATCGCCAGTTATTACATGATCATGAGAAGATAGACTTTAATTTCAGTGAGCATTAGCATCATCAGCAACAAGTTTTTGCATGTGGTGTGCCAGGTGCTGCATCAAATATGTTAAACCAGCACCCCGCTTGCTCTCTGCACACTTACAATGTTGAGAGTGATGCAGGCTGTTTTGGATATAAGCAAATCTGAAAGGAAAGGTGATTAATAGCAGCAGCGAGAGTTGTGCCTTACGTTTATGTACCTCGTTCTGGTTTACAGAGCTCTTAAGAGAGCAGAACATTCCTCCCAGGAAGATGATGGATCCTGTGAGGCAGAAATGTTTCTGGTACCAGTTTCCCTGAAGGGAGTTGAGTCTGTATTTTTATTGAAGGATCATAAGATGCAGCTTCAAAGATGTGATCACAGTCCCAACCAGAGAGAAAATTCCAACTGGAAATAAGGAGCTAGACCATTTTGCTGAGTTTTGATGTGGAAAAGAGTTGGGAAGATCAAGGTACAGGATATATGGAAGATTTAATGAAGCATATAATGTGGAAAGAAGGCAAGGCATATACTTAAGCATTGAAATGGAGCCTGCCAAGTTTACTCAGGTGTCCAGGGCATTATCAGTAGTGGAAAGAAGTGAACTGACATTTCCTTGCTGAGTGCTCGCCTTTCCCTCCTACCTTAGTTCCTGGGCTATTCTGGACAGAGAAAGCATGTGGCTCTCTCCTTCTCAATGGTAAGCCTTTGCATCTGTTACCCCTCTTGTTTTCCTGCTGTCTTCCTACTTGGGCTCAGAGTAACGTTCTTTCTTCTTCCCTCCCATCTACTACCTTAGCTTCTTAATTAAACAAGACTTGGGATCATCCTTCCTCAAAAGTCCTTTCTGAATAATGTCACTAGCATTAAACAACTGGGTCCTTTATTTTATACAGTGCATTGTTGTAAGATACTGCCTTTAATTTAGCCCGTGCCTCCATTGCTTACTTTAGCACCAACCCAGACTGACTTATAGGAGATGCTTTTAAATCAAGTATAGAGGCATAATTGCATGTGCATATGTCATGTACATGTATGTCTGTTGTCAGTTGACTTATGTATGTTCAGTCGTTTGATTATAAGGTTCTTAAACATGGGGACTCTGTCTTTAATGCCTTTTAACACCCCGCAGCACCAGCCCATTTCTTTATTGTTGATTTCCAATAAGTATTATCAGTGGGCAGACGATGATACTTAAAGCGTCGGGAACGGAAATCGGTGTGGCAGCTGCAGCACCACCACTAAACTTGGGGTGGCACTCAGCTTGCACCTCTTTTTCTGAGAGAAATGGGTTGTAATGTGTGCTTAGCGTCTAGCTATCTTGTTTAGCCTAAGTGCTATTTACCTTATGAAGTAAATTAATAAAGCAAGAAAGTCAGTGCTGCATTTTGACTCCTTCGTTTTAAAGGAACCTTTTAGAACAGTTGGCAATGTGCAGTTAGATGAATTCAGAGAGAATCAGTGTCCATGGATGTACTTGATTTGCATTATGGAGCTCTGTCAACACATCAACAAATGAGGTTTACCACTTTGAGAGGTGACATGAAAATATTCGGTGTGGGTTATATAATCACTATCTAACCTTTTGAAAATCTAGCTTTTAGCCTTAACTGAAAATCTTGACATTTTGGTTGGGAGCCTTGCTTATGGAACACCTCAGAATAAACTTGGAACTTGAAGGTCAGTGTAGAAACTCATTGTCAATTCAGCGTGGAGAAGCTTACATAACACCTCCGCAGCCAGGTCTGGCTTGTGTTAGTGCTACTATAGCCCCACTCTCATGAGTGCTCCAGCCTCTCATCAGAGGGGCAGGAGGAAACTGAGGTGCAGACAGACAGAGTATACAGATGACAAGGCAAACCTTCAAACAGCACAGAGGACTTAGAGATGCTTGAGAGAAAACTAGATGAGTCTTGAAATACGAGCTTCAGTGTAAACATCCCCAAAGACCAAGTGGATGAAATGGAAGGAAAAGATGAGAAACTTGGAAGAGGCAGACAGACAAATTTGAAACAAGTGTTTCTGTGACTGGAGGGGCAGGCATAAAGTGGTTTAAAAGCATTTTTCGAGGAAGCCAGATACGTCAAAATCAGGGGTTCTTGACAGAGGGCTTCAATGGGGGTGGGGCATTTTTAACTCCAGGCTTTGCAAAAAGAAGGCAGTTGCACTCATCACCCTGTTGAGAATATTCAGCACCCGTATTATTATAAGTGTTGCACATGGATATGGCACCGGGATTGTTCTTTCTCCCCAGCCCGCCACCCCCAAAAAGACAGGAAGAATTTTGAACAGATTTGAAAACAAATGTCTGGGTTGGAGCATCAAAATTAGGCAGACACAGGGGACAAGAAACCACAGAGACGGTTTACCAGAGACATGGTGATGAAGTGAGACTCCACTGAGCAGAGCGGGCAGGCAGCCTAATAGTTGAACCTGTCAACTCCACAATGGAATGGGCGTCACGTGTTTCTGTGGTTCAAGAAGACCAGAGGTCAAGTGAAGACAATTTGTAGAAGGACAAGGGCTGATAGGTGAGGATAAATATTTTTGAAATGTTTAAGTAGCAAGCAGTTGGGTATTGAAATTTAAAGGAAATGTGTTAGTAGACCGATCATAGCAGCATAAGAGAAAATGAAGGAAAAACCTCTAAGCATGAGATTAGGAATCATTGCATTAGAAATCTTAAATTGTGTATGGATTTTACATGTGTGTAAGTCCTAAAATAAGAATATATGGCACACTCCCTTATTAGTTCACATTTAAAAGCGTATAAAATACAATGTATATTCTGAGGATAAAAATACCATATTACTTTAGATGTGGACTCTATTGGAAATTATAGAGATGATTATCTGTATGAATCTTGAAGTCATTTCTTTCTGTCTAAAGAAACTTATTATTCTCTGCACACACTTCATTTTGGCCTGCGATAAGTCCAACTCAGTCATTGTGCTGCAGCGGAATGTTTTAAACTGAAATGTGCATTGGAATCTGTTTGTTTGCAGCAGATGATTTGACTAAGCTTTGATGCGCAGTCACTTTCTGACATTTGTGTATTTCAGCAGTGAACAATGTAAACTCATTTTCTGAGCACTTTGATTACTTGAACATAGCAGTGCCCATGGCATGTGACAGGGAAGAGCGCTCTATCCACTAATCAGATAGATATGCTTCAAGCGTATTTACACAAAATAATGAAAACAGCTGTTAGATACCTTTAAACTTGAGTGTGTTTTGTTATTAATCTACTAGCCTGTACACATGACACTATAATTCTTCGCTCACTCAAGTTGCCTTTAATGACACAGTAATAAAACTGAGAGGGATGAAAGTAATGGAATTGTAGAATGTAATGCCTCAATTGTTCTACAGTGTCTTCCTTTTTGCCAAAATAAACCACAATTAGGTCCATATGGTGTTTTGAAGTTTTCAAGCAATGACCCTAATAAAAAGTAATGAATTTCTGACAAAAGAAAGCATGGCTCTCTTTTAAACAGATATCTTCGCTATTGATCTAGATATGATTGCTGACCGATATGCTAATAGAAGAAGAAAGGTTCGATGTGCTTGGTACAAGTACTTTCATTTGTGGTTTATTTTACTCATAAGAAATTCACATTTTAAAGGTAGAAATATTATAATCCATTAACTATGTCTCCTTTGTCTTGAAGACCTGTACTTAAAGCAAAGAAGGTAGGTATTCTTCAAGAACAGGAAATTTCAAAGGCATCTATAATACTTGCGATCGTCCCAGTGAAAGGATTGCAAGAGTTTGTTTTGGGGGATATCCTGTTATTGCATACATTGGGCCTTTGAGGTACTTGGTTTTATCCGTGTGAAGTTTTTATGAATTTCAAACTGCTTCAAGGGATAATTACATTTTATTCCAAGTACACCCACCTCATCTTCAAACTATATGTAAGTAATGCATCACTGGGATTATTTGCTTAGAAATTGATTGTAAAAATATCAGAGTCAGTAAGATCCCTAGATTATCCTTAATATTAATACAGCAGTATACGTAGCCAAGAGTGTTGAGAAAAATTAGAAAAACAAACTGAATAGTAGATTATAATAGCTTTGGTGGTGGGGGTGGGAGGGAAAGAAGTTTAAAGGAAGATACGAAGGGAGAGGATTAGCATCATTTTAACTAGGAATCCCTGGATTTGAAGCAGTGCTCAGCATTTTCCCTCTGTGTAACGTATTTACTTTTCTGAATCTTGGCTTCCTCATCTAAGAGACAGGGATCATGGTAAGGGTTACGATAATGTACACAATACAGCTAACAGACTGCCTGACAAATAGTAGGTACTGTATCAGTGCCGTTTATGGTTGTTATTAGTATTACTCAGATTGACCTCTTAAAGTAGCTCGTTAGTATGATTTCTACTTAGCGTGTTCCGTGTGTGTGTGTATGGATGTTGAATTCACTTGTACAATTCAGTACATATTGACTGAGTCCCTACTATGTGCTGAGAATGTTCATAGCACTGTGGAAAATGCAATGCTAAATAAACCTCTTTTTAAGAGGTTCCGATCTGATGGACCCGTAGGAGTTGGACTCTAAATGTACACTGTAAATGTACAAATGTGGAGGTGCAAACAAATTTCTTGGGAAACATAGCAGGAAGCGAGAACAATTTACCCTGGGTGGGACATGGGAAAGCTACATAAAGAAGAATGGGTGTAGGGGCGGGAGTGTGTGAAGTGAAGGCTGAGAGTTGAAAAGGGGACCGTGACGTTAGGAATAATGAAGGTAGTGGTGTGAGGAAGACTGGGTAGGAGGTACGGCTGGAAAGCCACGTTCACAAAGTCACTAGATGGCTGTTGTCCATTGTATCACATTGAGCATCATGTGATCTTGCCCTCAAGGACAAAAAATTGCCACCAAAATGTTATGAGAATGAGGCTGACAGCCTCACTTGTCAGCTGCACCCAGCATACCTGGCCAAAGGGTCATGTTAGTTCTCAGAATTGTGAATAATTCATTGAAATTCTATTTGCCGTTCATTTGTTTGGATACATACTTTTTGGATCAATATGGTGTATGAATGAGTGAATGAATGAATGAATGACACATATGTTTACGTAGCATTTTTCTTTTTTAATATACATAGTAAAAATAAATTTCAGCCTACTATCATACTGCATTATATCAAATTCCAAATTGGTTAACTCTGAATTTGTGATGTTTGATCATTTTGCTTAGCTATCAAAATAATTTTTTATTTGCAAAACTCTGCACGTCTTTTTTAAAAACAGAATCAGGGGCCCCTGGGTGGCTCAGTCGGTTGAGCAGCCAACTTCAGCTCAGGTCATGATCTCAGAGTTTGTGAGTTCAAGCCCCAGGTTGGTTGGCCGCTGTCAGCACAGAGCCCGCTTAGGATCCTCTGTCTCCCTCTTTCTCTGCCCCCTCCCCCGAGTTGTGGTCACTCGCACGCACTCTCTCTCTCTCTCTCTCTCTCTCTCTCTCTCTCCCACTCTCTCTCTCAAAAATAAATAAATTAAAACGAAACAAAATTTAAAAAAAAAGAATCATATCTTAACATTTTATGAACAGTTCATCATATAATTGACCAGAAGTTACTATTGTATAGCTACCATGTTCTTATTTCCTTGAGATATGAATTACAACCTACATCATCACCATTTCTTACTAACATTTTATGATATTTTGAGAGACTGTGGTTGTGCATTTGAAACCCGACCTAAACTGGGAAACATACTTTAACATTGGTTTGAAGATTGGTGATACCTTCTCAACTAAAACAATTACATTGCATTTCTAAGTTACATCCTTCATGCAAATGCGTGTGTATTCTCCATTCTAAAGATTGGTAGCGTGTAGAGTAGGTACCAATTGCCGTGGGGGGTGTGTGGCTGGATATAAAGAGATGCTACCGGCGTGACTGACAGCTGAACACATGTGTCACACTTACCTGCATAAATGTCGTCTCCCTTATGGCAGTCCACTGCACTCTTTCTGTCCATGGTAACAACCCTCTGAAACCTTTTGCTACTCTTCTTTACTAACTACTTAGGTCCACATAACTTTCACTGTAATGTCAATGTTACTGGCAGATCTTTGTTCTTTGAAGAGTACATTTGATTTGGGGAATTAGTCAAATACTAATTAGATCCCTGTCTCATGGATCAAAGTTTTCCATCTTGAAGGACAAGAGACTAAATTTATGAGATGGTTGTTTGCTTGGTTGTTTCATTTATGGTTTTGGTAGTGCTTCACATGGTTGGAAAACCCATTGCAGAAACAATAAGAGCACCAAGGTAATTGGTTTGCCGACGTCAAACCTTCATGGGGACATACACCTTCAAGTTTATTACTTGCTTTTTTTTTTATAATGTTTTTTTTTAATTTTTTTAATGTTTATTTATTTTTGAGACAGAGAGAGACAGAGCATGAATGGGGGAGGGTCAGAGAGAGGGAGACACAGAATCTGAAACAGGCTTCAGACTCTGAGCTGTCAGCACAGAGTCTGACGCGGAACTCGAACTCACGTACCGTGAGATCGTGACCCGGGCTGAAGTCGGCCGCTTAACCGACTGAGCCACCCAGGCACCCCATTACTTGCTTTTTTAAAGCATATTAGTTTTTAAAAAATGTGTTGCTCCTTTATGTCCTGTCAGATGCATTATTTATGTCAAGAGTATTTGCAGGCATCTTGACTCCAGCCAGGAAATGTCCCTTGTTGTCTTTGATTCTGCATTATTTCTGCGTTGTTCCTTTATCTTTCAACTTTTTAAAAAGTTGTTTCACACAACAAGAACTTTCTAAAGTAATTTCATCTGTAAAAATTGTCCTTGAAGACATAGTATCTCAATGCTGTGAATCCATTATGATCAACTTGCTCTCTCGTTAGTCTTCGTGTTGTGTAGCGGTGAGTGTTGTTAGAGAAAAGTCAGTAGTCAGTCTCATTTTTTGTACCTTACAGTAACTTGATATTTTTGCATTATTGTCCCAAATAATTTTTCTTCACTTTAAATCCAATAGCTTTACTAGAATAAGACTTTTATATTAATTCTTGGTGGTTTCCCTCCTGATATTCAATGTTTCTTTGAAAATATATACATATATAATTTATCTTTTATTTTTAAAGTTTCCTTTAAGTATAGTAAAGCCCTATGATATATTAATATTATAGGATATTAATTGATCCTTGGATAATCTCTTGAGTGGAATTAGGATCCTCTGTTAGGGGTGGGGTTTACTTAGGAACTACTGGCTTAAGATCACTTAGAATTTTTTTCCTCCACAGTATGTAGTGAGTTGTGTGGAAAATAAGTTTTACTCTCTTTTGTGTTTTTCTAGCGGTTCTGAATGACTGAAAACTATTGCTTTTTTTAACCTCACAAAATTATGAACCCTCATTCTTTTGTTAGATTTTTTAAATAGCTTTACTGAGGTTAATGGATATACAATAAAAGTACAAATGAAGTACATGATTTCGTAAGTTTTAAGTATGTAAACACTTGTGAAACTCTTGCCACAGACAAGGTGATGAACATAACCATCATTCCAAAAATGTCCTCGTTCCTTGCAATCTTTCCTGTTCACCCTTCACCACCCCACCCCCATTCCCATCCCTGTTCTCAGACACCACTAACACACTTTCTGTTGCTACAGATTAGTTTGGATTTTCTATAATTTTATTAAAATGGAAACATACAGCATGCATTCCTTTTTATCTGGCTTCTTTCATTATATATATATATATATATATATATATATATATATATATATATATAAAATCAACTCTGGTTGTTTGTTTCAGTTAATTTATTCTTCTTTATTGCTGAGTAGTATGCCATTGTATGGATATACCACAATTTATTTGTCCATTTGTTGATGTATATTTGGGTCATTTGTAGTTTTTGAATATTACAAATGAAGCTACTGTGAACATCTGTGTGCAAGTCTTTGCATAGACAGATGCTTTCATTCTCTTGGGTAAATACTTGGGTGTGTAATAGCAGGTCATATGATAGATGTGTGTTATTTTTTTAAGAAACTGCCAAAGTTTTGAAAAGGACTTGTGCCATTTTACATTCCCACTTGCATTGTGTGAAAGTTCCAGTTTTTCCACATCCTCACCAACACTTGTCAAGGTTAGTTGTTGTTTTTTTTAATTTTTAAACAAATATGTACAATATTTTCTCCTTGTCTACGCCTTATCTTTAATAATGCCTTTTGAGGAGCAAAGGTTCTTAATTTTGGTGAAATCCATCTTACTCATTATTTTTATTTTGTACATCATATTTTTGGCATTCAATCTCAGCAATCTTTATCTAACCCAAGGACATCAAAGTTTTCTCCTGGGTTGTCTTCTGGATGTTTTATAATTTTAGATTTTACATTTAATATGATGATCCATTTTGAGTTAATTTTTGCATATAATGTGAGGTGTGGATCCAAGTGTATTTTTTTTTTTTGCATTTGGAAATCCAATTATTCCAACACCATTTGTTGAAAAAATACTTTCTCAATTGGATTACTTTTAGAACTTTATTTAAAAATCAGTCAGCCATATATGTAAGGTCTGTTTCTTGAATTTCTATTCTATTCCATTAATCTATTTGTCTAACACGATGCCATGATTATGACATGCCTTAATCATGACACTTAGAATTTTTCTATTATAGCAATAAGTATTGAAATCAGGTGGCATAAGTTCTCCAGATTTTTCTTCCTTTCCAGTTTTTTTAAAAAATTCTGAGTTCTTTGCATTTCCATGTGTATTTTAAAATAAGGTTGTCAGTTTCTTTTTTTTAGGTTTATTTATTTAATTTGAGAGAAAGAGAGTGCTAGCAGAGAATCTGAAGCAGGCTCCATGCTGTCAGCACAGAGCCCAGTGAGGGGCTGAAGTTACAAACTGTGAGAACATGACCTGAGCTAAAATCAGAAGTCAGTTGCTTAACCAACTGAGCCACCCCAGCACCCCAAGGTTGTCAGTTTCTTTAAAAGAAGAGAAAAAAAAATCACACTGGAATTTTGAATGGGATTGTTCTGAATCTGTAGGTCAGTTTGAGATAACTTATTAACAGTATTTAGTATCTTATTCCATTTATTTAAATCTTTCTTGGGGCACCCTTGTGGCACAGTCAGTTGAATATCCAAATCTCGATTTCAGCTTGGGTCATGATCTCAGGGTTGTGGGATCAAGCCCTGCATTGAGGTCTGCACTGAACATGGAGCCTGCTTGGGATTCTCAATCTCTCTCTCTCTCTCTCTCTCTCTCTCTCTCTCTGTCTCCCTCTCTATCCATCTGTCCCTCTCCTCCACTTATACATACTCTCTCTCTCCCTCTAAAATAAAATTAAATTAAAAATAAGTAAATAAATCTTTCTTTTTTTCGGTTATGTTTTGTAGTATTCAGTGCATTGGTCTTACACATATTTGATGTATCCTTAAATATTTCATATTTTTATGCTATTATGGTATTTTTTTAATTACTTTCAGGTTTTTTGTTGTTGTTCATTGCTAGGACTGAGAAATACAATTGACTTTTGTATTTTGGTCTTGTACCTTGAGTTTTGCCAAACTCATCTTTTAAGTAACTGGTTTTTTTTTTTTGTAGATTTTATGAGTTTTTTCATGTAGACAACCATGTCATCTCTAAATAAAGATGGTTTTACTTCTCTGTTTTCAATCTCAGTGACTTATTTAATTTTCTTACAGCAGAGAGGTAGATCCTTCAGTATAATTTGGAATAGAAGTGGTGACAGTAGACATTTTTGCTTTTTCTGAGTCTAGAGGGAAAGCATTTGATCTCTCACCATTAAGTATGATGTTAGGCTTCAGTTGTCCTCACATTTCTTACAAGCTTATTAGATTGAGGAAGCTCCCTTTTATCCTTAGTACGCTGCAAGTTTCATTAGGAGTAGATACTGAATTTCATCAAATCCTTTTTCTGCATCTATTGAGATAGTTGTACATTGTTTATTGGCTAATCTGATAATATGATGAATTACTCTGATTGCTTTTGAATATTAACCGACCTTTTATTCCTGAGATAAATCACACTGGATCATATTGTATTATCCTTTTTACATATTGTTATGTTTAACTGGCTAAAATTTTAAGAACTTCTGTGTCTGTTGATCTTGAGTTTTCTTTTTTTGTCTTGTCCTTGTCTTGTTTTGGTATCAGAGTAATGCAGACCTCATAGAATTAGCTGCAAAGTAGTTCTTCCTCTTTAATTTTCTCGAAGAATTTGTGTAGAATTGGTAGGATTTCTTCCTTAAATGTTTGGTAGAATCACTGGTTAAAACCATGTGGCCCTAGTGTTTTCTTTGTGAGAAGGTTTTTAACTGCAAACTCAGTTTCTTTACCAAGTAGCCTAATGTCTAATAAATATATAATATTAAATATTCACATATTGCTTGAGATGTGGTAGTTTCACAGAATTTGTTCATTTTAAGTTATTAAATACATTGATATAAGATTAGTCGCGGTATTTCTTTGTTGTCCTTTTGCTTTGTGTGGAATTTGAGGTAACACCACCTCTTTCATTCCTAAGATTGTTAATTTGGCTTTTCTCTCTCTCTCTCTCTCTCTCTCTCTCTCTCTCTCTCTCTCTCTTTCCTATTTAATCTGGCTAAAGTTTTATCAATTTTATTGACCTTATTGAAGAGCCAGCTTTTATCTTATGTTAAAAGGTTACTTTTGTACTTAAAGACCTGAGTGATAGGGACTCAGACGAGGTTGGTGTTATTAGAACAAAAAGAAATGAAAATGGTCTGGTGCTACCTGGGGAGCACAGACTTAGGATATTCTGAGAATTGGTCTGTGAACATAGCAATGTCTGGATAGGTAAAAGGACTCCAGAAAGGAGAAAAGGAACAATGCAGAAGGTGCCAAAGAAGGATTCTTTCCATTCTACCATTTGAATGACTGTTCCCTCAGTGTTTGAATCCAGTCTTATCTCAATGTTTGATCATTTAAACAGTGAATTATTTTAGTCAAGAAAATCTATGGATAAATTTCAAATCCCCTTTTATTCAATTGCCTCCTTTACTAAAATCAGCTTCATTGTAGTTTGGTAGCTTCGAGTATTTCTTTGGGAGTTAGTAGGAAATGGTAGAAATAAGCCTTTAAAATCAGAAGGTCCTTAATTCCACTGTAGCATCCACAACCTCCAGACTCTGTAAGCTCAGGCAACTTACTTGTCCTCACTGAATTAGGATTCTCACCTGTGAAGTTTTAGCAAATTGAATTTAACATTATGACCACTTGTGATTCGTCTCAGAAATGAAAGGTTGGTTAATATTCAAGATTGGATGTAAACACTGTGCAAACTGTCATGGCAGAGTAGGAAGAATGTTCTTTGGTGCCTCTTGGATTGTTCCTCTCCTCCTTTCTGGAGTCATTTTACCTATTCGGACACTCTGTGTTCATAGGCCAATTCCCACAACCTCCCCCATAAAATAGGAATAACAATACTTATCATACCATGTTGTGAGAATTTAAATGGAATAACAAATTAAATTATTAGTACATAATAGGCCGTCAGCCAGTTCTAGCTCTGTCCCCATCCCTGCGTGTCCTGCCATCCCTACCCCCGGCTGCCCACTACTCAAAGTGTGAAGAGCAAAATGTTAATCAGTGGGAGGAGAAGCCAGGACCTCTTTAACCCCATCTTAGCTATATTGTTGTGGAACAACATGGAAACCAATAAAGTGCCATACCTGTTGAGGCAGTTTTTAGCTAAGACATACATAGATTTGATGCTCAACCTTCCTAATGTGTGTGATACATAAGAGTCAATAAATAATGTGCAGCGGAGCCACAAATTATGTGGGAAATAAGATTCTAAAGTCATTGAGCTTGAGTTGGAAACGTTATGTTATTTAAAGTAAAATTTTGGAAGAAAAATGGAAGAATCCTGTAGGAAGGCACCATGGAGACTGCTTTAGGGTGTGTATTCAATAAATCTCACAGAGCTAGCTGTTTTCACTCAGTGTTATAGTTTGTGTTTTGTTTTGTTTTGTTTTGTTTTGTTTGATCACCTGAAAATATAGCCAGCTTGAGTTCAGAGTTGGTGTCATACAAAATATATGAGTATGTGTCTTTACGTGCTAGGCTCCTCCTCAAAGCCCCACTGCATAAAAGCACCTGGGAGCAGAGACCTTCTGGAGTAAAAGCTGATTCAAGTCCATCATCTTTTCAGCACAAAGGAATATTGAATGGAATGTCCGCGGCAACTGTACTCACTGCCTCGATTCTGAATGCTCCCTCTTGCAGTGAACGTATAGTTGAATTCCACAGCCTAATTAAGGGTATAAGCTACTCCACGTCTACATTCTCTGAAGAGAAATGCCCCTTCTTCACTTTCTTACCCTCTCAGGTAAACCTTGAAGAGCAGAGTGAAAGTTCACATTCACCACTAAATCATTTATCGCTCCTGTCGACTTCATTAATTGACAAAAGCACACTTTTCCGAAGAGCTGATCATGACTGTAGATTGCCAGCTTACCTGATAAAGCGCTTATCCAGTACTAATGGATCTAATTATTGTACTTACATAACCAAACCATTCTTTTAGTAGGTAGTCTAGACCAGCAAACTGTGGCCGGGAGCCAGCCACCTGTTTTTTAGGTAACATTTTATTGGAACACAGCCACACCCATTTATTTATGTATTGTCTATAAGTGCTTTCACACTTCAAGGCAATGTTGAATAGTTACAATGGAGACCAGTGGCCCACAAGCCCAAAATATGTATAATCTAGTTCTTTATGGAAAAAGTTTGTTCACCCCTGTTCTAGACCTTCATATTTTTAAAGCAGAATCTCAAAGTGTTATCAAAAGACCACAGAGCTCAAAATTACCAAGGGGATGATGGTTAACAGTATAGTTTCCCAGAGGCTCCCAGGAACCCACTAATACAGAATGTCTTGAAATGGGACCTGAGAATCTGTAGACTGTTCCAGGTGATTTTTAAAGCACACTAAAGTTTCACTACCAATGGTTTAGTGAAGAGGAAAACTGACATGAAAGCAATGCTATTTATAAATGGCACGCCTACCACAAGTGAACTAGTATTACTTCTCGTCTAGAAAATGGAGTATTAAGAGAAGAAACTATTATGTTTTCTCTTGTTTTGTGCTTTAAAATTTTGGAAAGACATTCCATGAGGGAAGTTACCATTTAGTTGGGAGAGATATTAAATGTTTGAAGAACAATTAAAAAGGTGAAATCCAGAAGATGGGTTGTAAATTCTGAGGAGGGGATAACCTTTGTAGACAAGCATGGTGGGTCCTGATTCATTACTGTATTTGGGGTGTCAGAACCAATATGTAGGGGGAAAGAAAGAAATTTTAAAATTACAGAACACTCTAGATGACAGGAAGTATGATGTGAAACTTTGTTTTCAGTCACTTTGTATACATGTATGCATGCTGGTTGCTATGATATAGAGTATATTTTATATCATGGGTTGCTGTCAATTTTTTAAAAAATTTTATTCTTAAAGATCATGTTTAGAGCTCATTTAAGATAGGGTGAAGAGACAAAGTAACTGTCTCCAGAGTAATTCGTATTCTTTTTTTATGCATAATAAAAATCAAACTGTTATTTATTTCTTTAAAATAAAATAACGCATAAATGCACAGGCATTGCCTGTATGTATGTTCCAAATCCACCGTCTTCCCCTGGGCAGGCCTGATGAAGTTAAAGAATTTTAGATTTGTAAGGACTTTGGAAACTATTGCTTTTACTTCTCAGTTTTACAGGAAAAGGAAATTGAGACCAAAATATAGTTAAACAGTTTGCCTAAGGTCACATGCAAAACAAGAAAAAGATCACCTAAGGGAGCATCTGGATCCTAAAGTGGAGGTGCCAGCTGGTTGCTTGTGAGCTGAATCTTTCTGGAGTCTCGGAAAAGTAAAAGTATCTAATAGGAACACTGGTCCTGCTGTCTCATGGAAGAAGTTGACTGGAGATGAGGGCTGTTTGCCAGATTGAGTTCTCTTTAGCTCACCCAAATTCTATTTTGGCCCTTACATAGTTGTTTTATTTAGAATAGAGAAATTTTCTTATAGTAGAGAAATACTTCTCTATTAACACATATTATCAGAAGCAAAAAAATAAAAGCTAGACCAAAAGGGCCATATGTTTAATCAAAGGTAGAGGTTATATTTCTATATGGAATTTAAAAAATATCACTAGGAGTTCTGCTTCATGTGTTAGAAATGTTTGAAAGACCATATAAAGCCTTGTCTTTACACCAGCCTCTTCACTCTTTGTGGCTTTCCTGCCTGACTCCCCCAGGGTGGGGGGGGGAGGGTAAAGGCTGGACGATGTCAGTTTCTTTGACTTGTCAAGAGTAGGTGGCTCACCAGTGGCAGGCCCAGAATGAGAACTCCCACCTTCTGATGCCCATCTGGGCTAAGCGAAAAGTTGTCAGTATTTCACAGAGGTCTCATGATTGCTATTACCATGATCATGAGAATGTTGGTAGCTCTCTTACGAATCAAATATGGACACAGCGTACATTCTCATTTAATCCTCATAATGGCCCTCTGGTAACATTTCCTGAAGTTTCCTTTGAGAGAATTAAGGCCCAGTCTGTATCTGGTGGGTGAGCAGGTCTGGAGGGTCCAGGAGGCTCCCCTCACATGACTGGTCCTTCAGTGGGGATGGTGGAAGTCTGGATTCAGCTGGGTCTGATGGAGAAGGCCTCTGTCACATAGTTTTCTCAAAATAGTTGGACTTCTTACATGGCAGCTCAAAACACCAGAGAAGATATTCTAAGAGACTCAAGTGGAAGCTGTGTGACCTTTTTATTCGGAGCCAACAGGCAGTTGGGCTTCAGGACCATGTCTGTCACCATATTCTTATATGGGTCTATGTGGACAGGTGTTGTCATTCTTGTCACTTAATAAGTTTGTAAATCCAAGCCTTAGGCACTATTTTATAATTCTTTCTACCTAGTGCTTACTGTAAGATAACCACCAGCCTCTTCAGGCAGGGAGGATGAGGACTTCTACCTTCTTTGACAATCCATAGTTAGAAACTATAAAAACCAAGTCAAATATAACTCTCTCTAATCTAAGGAATGTGATTATGTGTGTATCTTTATGCTTTAATTCCTTTTACATTTTAATCTTTATTTTTAAATTGTGGTACAGTTAGTATATAATCTTATATTAGTTTGAGATGTACATTATAATTCAATATTTCTATAGGCTACAAAGTGATCACTGCTATAAATCTGGTTATCATCCATCACCATACCATTGACCCCCTCTACCCATTTTTTCCACTTCCCAAACCCCCTTCCCCTCTGGTATCTATTCTCTGTATCTGAGTTTTTCTTTTGTTTGGCTTTTTCGATTCCACATATAAGTAAAATGATATGGTATTTATTTTTTCTCTGACACTTTTTCACTTAGCGTAATACCTTCAAGGTTCATTCATATTGTTTTAAGTGACAAGATTTTATTCTTTTTTATGGCTCAGTAGTATTCAAAAGGGGTGTGTGTGTGTGTGTGTGTGTGTGTGTGTGTGTATGTGTGTGTGTGTCCCACATATTCATTATCCATTCTCTCAAATTGGATACATAGTTACTTAAGTTACTTCCACATCTTAGCTATGTAAATAATGCTGTAATGAACATAGGGGTGCATATATCTTTTTGAATTAGTGTTTTCAGATTTTTTCACATAAATAACTAGAAATGAAATAGTTGGATAATGTGGCAGTTCTATTTTTTTTTTTTTTTTGAAAAATCTCTGTACTCTTTTCCATTGTGGCTGCACTGATTTACATTCTCTGAGGGTTCCCTTTTCTCTACATGCTCTTCAACACTTGTTGTTTCTTATCTTTTTGATGATAGTCATTCTAATAAGTATGAGGTGATATCTCATTGTGGTTTTGGTTTGCATTTCCCTGATGATTAGTGATGTTGAACATCTTTTCGTATGCCTTTTTGCCATCTGTGTGTCTTTGGAAAGTGTCTATTCAGATCCTTTGCCAAGTTTTTAATCAGATTACTTTATTGTTGTTGTTGATTTGTTTGAGTTCTTTATATATTTTGGATATTAATCCCTTATCAGCATATTATTGGCAAATATTTTCTTCCGTTTAGTTGGTTGCCTTTTCATTTTGTTTATGGTTTCCTTTGCTATGAAGAAGCTTTTTAGTTGGATGTAGTTTCATTTGTTCATTTTTGCTTTGATTCCCTTGCCTTTGGGGTCAAATCCGAAAAACAAACACAAAAAAAAAAAAAAAAAAAAAAAGAAAAGGAAGCAAGCAAGCAAGCAATTAAAGAAACCATTGCTAAGAGCCACATCAAGGAGCTTACTGCTTATGTTTTTATTCTAGGATGTCATGACTTCACATCTTGCATTAAAGTCTTTAATCTATTTTGAGTTAATTTTTTAACATGGTGTAAGATAGTGGTCTACTTCATTCTTTTGTATATGGCTGTCCAGAACTCCCAACACTGCTTATTGAAGAGACTCTCCTTCCCCCAATGTATATTCTTTGCTCTTTTTGTCATAAATTAATTGACTATATATGTGTGGGTTTATTTCTAGGTTCTCTGTGTTATTCAGTTAATCCAAGTGTCTGTTTTTATGACCTAAGAATACTGTTTTGAATACAATAGTTTTGTAGTATAGTTTGATATCAGAGAGCATGATCCTTCCAGCTTTGCTCTTTCTTAAGATTGCTTTGGTTATTTGGAGTCTTTTGTGGTAACATAAATGTTACAATTAGTTGGTCTAGTTCTGTGAAAAATGCCATTGGTATTTTGACAGAATTGTACTGAATCTGTAGATTTCTTTGGGCACTGTGGACGCTTTAACAATTTTAATTTTTTTCAACCCCTATCTTTGCATTTATTTGTGTATTTGTTTTTATTTTTGTGTTTATTTTTTTAATTTTTTATTTAAACTCCAGTTAGTTAACATATAGTGTAATATTGGTTTCAGGAGTAGAATTTAGTGATTCATCATTTACATATAACACCTAATGCTCATCACAAGTGCCCTCCTTAATCCCCATTACTCGTTTAGCCCATCCTCTCACCCACCTCACTTCCAGCAACCCTCAGTTTGTTCTCTATAGTTAAGAGTCTTTTTTTAATGGTTTGCCTCCCTCCCTCTCTTTTTTCCTCCTTCCCCTATGTCTATCTGTTTTGTTTCTTAAATTCCACATATGAGTGAAATCATATAGTATTTGTTTTTCTCTGACTTATTTTGCTTAGTATAATACACTCTAGCTCCATCCATGTCATTGCAAATGGCAAGATTTCATTCTTCTTGGTGGCTGAGTAATATCCCATTGTGTATATATACCACATCTTCTTCATCCATTCATCAGTCAATGGGTTTGGGCTCTTTCCATAATTTGGCTATTGGTGATAATGCTGCCATAAACATTAGGATGCCTGTGCCCCTTTGAATCAGTATTTTTGTATCCTTTGGATAAATACCTAGTAGTGCAAATGCTGGATCATAGGGTAGTTCTATTTTTAACTTTTTGATGAACCTCCATACTGTTTTCCAGCGTGGCTGCAGCAGTTTGCATTCCCACCAACAGTGGGAATAAGAGAGGTCCAATTTCTCCACATCCTCACCAACATATGTTGTTGCCTGGTTGTTAATTTTAGTGATTCTGACAGGTGTGAGGTGGTATCTCATCATGGTTTTGGTTTGTATTTCCCTGAAAATAAGTGATGTTGAGCAACTTGTCATGTGTTTATTAGCCATCTGGATGTCTTCTTTGGAGACATGTCTATTCATGTCTTCTGCCCATTTCTTACCTGGGTTATTTGGGTTTTGGGTATTGAGTTTGATAAGTTCTTTTTAGATTTTGGATAGTACCTTTTATCAGATATGTCATTTGCAAATACCTTCTCCCATTCCTTGGTTGCCTTTTAGTTTTGTTGATTGTTTCCTTATCTTGATGAGGTCCCAACAGTTCATGTTTGCTTTTGTTTCCCTTGCCTCAGGACTTATCTAGTAAGAAGTTGCTCTGGCCAAGGTCAAAAAGGTTGTAGTCTGTGTTCTTTTCTAGGATTTCGATGGTTTCCTGTCTCACATTTAGTTGTTTCATCCATTTTTAATTTATTTTTGTGGTCTGGTTTCATTCTTCTGCATGTTGCTGTTCAGTTTTCCCAACACCATTTGTCAAAGAGGCAGTTTTTTCCCCCCATTGGATATTCTTTCCTGTTTTGTCAATGATTAGTTGACCATATAGTCATGGGTCCATTTCTGTGTTTTCTATTCTGTTGCATTGATCTATGTGTCTGTTTTTGTGCCAGTACCACACTGTCTTGATGACTATAGCTTTGTAATATAGCTTCAAGTCTGGAATTGTGATGCCTTCAGCTTTAATTTTCCTTTTCAACATCGCTTTGGCCTTTGGGGTCTTTTGTGTTTCCGTACCAATATTAGGATTGTTTGTTCCAGCTCTGTGAAAAATGTTGGACGTATTTTGATAAAGAATCCAATAAATGTGTAGACTGCTTTGGGTAGTATAGACATTTTAACAGTATATGTTCTTTCAATGCATGTGCATGGCATGTTTTTCCATTTATTTGTGTCTTGTTTATTTATTTATTTTTTTAATCAGTGTCTTGTAATTTTTAGTGTACAGTCTTTCACTGCCTTGGTTAAATGTATTCCTAGGTATTTTATTCTTTTTGATGCAGTTGTAAATGGAACTGTTTTCTTAATTTCTCTGATAGTGCATTGTTAGTATATAGAAATGCAACAAATTTTGGCATCTTAATTTTATATCTTGCAACTTTATTGAATTTATTAGATCTAACAGTTTCTTGGTGAAGTCTTTGAGGTTTTATATACATAATATTATGCCATCTCCAAATAGTGACAGTTTTCTTCTTCCTTTCTAGTTAGATGCCTTTTACTTCTTTTTCTTGCCTAATTTCTGCGACTAGGGCTTCCAATTCTATGTTGAATAAAAGTCGCAACAGTGAGCATCCTTGTCTTTTTCCTGATCTTAGAGGAAAACTGTTCAGCTTTTCTCCATTGAGTATGATGTTAGGTGTGGGTTTGTCATATATGGCCTTTATTATATTGACGTGTGTTTCCTCTATACCTATTTTTGAGAGTTTTTGCCATAAATGGATGTTGAGGGGCACCTGAGTGGCTCAGTAGGTTAAGCGTCTGACTCTTGGTTTCAACTCAGGTCATGATCTCATGGTTCATGGATTCGAGCCCAGTGTCAAGCCCTGTGCCAACAGTGTGGAGCCCGCTTGGGGATTCTCTCTCTCTCTCCCTCTCTCTCCCCCCCCCCCCCCACTTGTGCACACTCTCTTTCTCAAAATAAATAAATAAACTTAAAAAAATAAAACAAATGAATAGATGTTGTATTTTGTCAACTGCTTTTTCTGCATCTGTTGAAATGATCATATGATTTTTATCCTTCATTTTGCTAATGTGATGTATTGTGAATGTTGAGCCATCCTTGTAACCCCAGAATAAATACTATCCTTTTATGTATTGTTGAATTCGGTATACTTTATTTTCTTGAGAGTTTTTATATCTATGTTTAGTATGGGTATTGGTCTGTAATTTTTTTTCTTTCTTTCTTTCTTTCTTTCTTTCTTTCTTTCTTTCTTTCTTTCTTTCTTTCTTTCTTTCTTTCTTTCTTTCTTTCTTTCTTTCTTTCTTTCTTTCTTCTTTTTTGTAATGTCCTTGTCTGATTTTGGTATCAGCTAATGCTGGCCTTGTAAAATGAATTTGGAAGCTTTCCCTCCTCTTCAGTTTTTGGGAGGAGTTTGAGAAGGACAGGTATTGCATATTTGAATGGTAGAATTCACCAGTGAAGCCTTCTGGTCCTGGACTTTGTGTTTGTTGAAAGGATTTTGATTACTGATTTAATCTTCTTGCTAACAATTGGTCTATTTAGATTTTCTCTTCCTTTATGATTTTGTCTTGGAAGATTGTATAATGTTTCTAGGAATTTGTTTCTCCTGGTTTATCCAGTTTGTTAGCATATAATGTTCATAATAGTTTCTTATGACCCTTTGCATTTCTATGGTATCAGTTGTAACTTCGCTTCATTTATGATTTTATTTGAGTACTCTCTCTCTTTCTCTCTCTCTCTCTCAGTAAGTCTATCAGGAGTTTTTCAATTTTCTTTATCTTTTCAAATATTCAGCTGTTAGTTTCATCAATCATTTCTGTTGTTTTTTAGTCTATAGTTTATTTATTTCCACTCTGATCTTTATTATTTTCTTCCTCTTACTAGTTTTTGGCATAGTTTATTCTTTATTTTCTAGTTCATTAGATATAAGGTTAGATTGTTTATTTGGGATTTTTCTTGTTTCTTGACATAGGCCTATGTCACTGTTAACTTCCTTCTTAAAACTGGTTTTGCTGGATCCCATAGATTTTGGACTGTTGTATTTCTATTTTAATTTTTCTTCATATTTTTAAGAATTTCTCCTTTGATTTCTTCATTGACCCATTGGTTGTCCAGTAGCATGTTGTTTCATCTCCACATATTTGTGATATTTTTCTTGTTTTCTTCCTGCAGTGTATTTATAGCTTCATACCATTGTGATTGGTAAAGATGCTTGATATGATTTCAGTGTTTCTAAATTCACTGAGACTTGTTTTATGGCCTATCATCTATCCTGGAGAAGGTTCCATATGCACTAGAGAAAAATATGTATTCTTTTGCTTTCGAATGGAATATTGTATATGTCTCTATTAGGTCTATGTAGTCTGTGTCATTTAAGACTGATGTTTCCATATTGATTTTCTGTCTGGATGATATATCCATTGATATAAGTGGTGTGTTAGAGTCCCCTACTATTACTCCATTTTTGTCAATTTCTCCTTTTAGCAAATATAATATTTGCTTTATACATTTTAGGACTCCTATGTTGTATGCATAAGTATTTACAAATGTTATATCTTATTGTTGGATTGACCCATTTATCATTATGTAATACCCTTCTTTGTCTTTTATTGCAGTCTTTGTTTTAAAGTTGATTTTATCTGATAGAAGTATAGCTATACCAGTTTTATTTCTGTTTCCATTTGTGTGGAGTAACTTTTTCCATTCCTTCACTTTCAATCTGTGTGTATCTTTATATGTGAAGTGAGGCTCTTGTAGGCAATATATAGATGGGTCTCCTTCCTTCCTTCCTTCCTTCCTCTCTCTCTCTCTCTTTCTCTTTCTTCATTCAGCTGTTCTATATCTTTTGATTACAGAATTTAGTCCATTTATGTTTAAAGCAATTATTGATATGTAAGTACTTATTGCCATTTTGTTGATTCCTTTCTGGCTATTTTTGTAGTTCCTTTATGTTCCGTTTTTCTTCTCTTTTTTCTCTTGTGGTTTGGTGGTTTTCTTTAGTGTTATGCTTAGATTTCTTTCTCATTGTCTCTTTTTTAGCTACTGTAATTTTTGTTTTGTAGTTGCCATGTCGTTCACGTATAATATCCAACATGTATAAAAACATCCATTTTAAGTTGATAACATCTTAAATTTGAATGCATTCCACACTCAAAATGTGGAGTAAAAACTCTACACTTTTACTCCCCCTGCCCTACATGTTATGTTTTTTATGTTATAGTTTACATCTTTTTATTTGGTGTATCCTGTAACTAATTATTATAGTTATAGTTAATTTAACAAGTTTTGTCTTTTAACTTCATATTAACTTTTTAAGTGGTTAGCCCACCACCTTTACTATATTTGCCTTTAGGTATAAGATTTTTATTTTCATATATTTTCTTGTTACTGGGTAGTGACTTTTCAGCTTAAAAAAAGTCCCTTTAACATTTCTTATAAGTCCAGTTTAGTGGTGATGATCTTAATTTTTGCTTGTCTGGAAAACTCTTTGTCTCTCCTTCATTTCTGAATGATAAACTTACTAGCAGGACGTTCTTAGATGGAAGTTTTTTTCCTTTCAGTATTTTGAATATATCATGCCACTTCCTATTGGGTTGCAAAGTTTCTGCTGAAAAATTCAGCTGATAGTCTTATGTGACAAGTTGTGACAAGTTATTTTTCTCTTGCTGCTTTTAATATTCTCTGACTTTTGACCTTTTAATTAGAATGTTTCTTGGTGTGGGTCTTTTGAGTTCATCTTATTTGGAATTCTTGGCTGGAGTTGGATGTCTGTTTCCTTCTCCAAGTTTGGGAAGTTTTCTGTGATTATGTCTCAGATAAATTTTCTGTCTCTTCTCCTGTCTCTCTTCTCCTTTCTGGGATCCCTATAAGGTGTGTGATATTCTGCTTGATGCTGTCCTATACATCCCTTAAGCGATCTTCCTTTTTTAAAGTCTTCTTCCTTCTTGCTGCTCTGATTGGATGATTTTCACTGCCTTGCCTTCCAAGTTCTGATTCATGTTTCTACTTTATCCAGTCTACTGCTGAACATCTCTAGTGTATTTTTCAGCTAAGTTATTGTATTCTTTAGCTCTGTGACTTTTGTTTATTGCTTTTTAAGTTTTCTATTTCTTTGTTGAAGTTCTCACTATATTTATTCATTCTTCTCCTGAGTTTGTGAGCATCTTTAAAACCCTTACTCTGAACTCTTTAACTGGTGGATTGCTTATCTCCACTTCATTAAGGTCTTTTTCTGAGATTTTGTCTTGATCATTTGTTTGGAACACGTTCCTCTGTCTCCTCATTTTGCTTGACTATCTGTGTTGTATTATATATATATATATGTGTGTGTGTGTGTGTGTATACACACATATATATACACACACACATACATGTATAATATAAACAACTATATATATATGAACAACATATATATATACATGTATATGAACTATACACACACACACACACACACACACACATATACAACTCTAGTGTCTGGTTGTTTCTTGGCCGTTTATGACTGCATAAGTAGCATGATTTGTTCCTGATAGGTCCCAGTTGTTAAGGGTATGCCAAGACCTGTTGGTGTTCCAAAAGGAGGGATTGCAAACAATGCGTAGTTTCAGGGTAATTGTAAGCCAGTTCCTTAGCCAGAAGCTCTTAAGGTATGAAGATCTATGACTATAGACTATCTAGAGACTATAGACTCTTGTGGGTCTATAGTTGTAAACCCTGTTTACTGCCAGACCAGGAGATTTGGAGGTGTCCTGTGGACAACAGTTGGAAAAATCATGGTTTTAGGCGTTCATTTAGGATCCTGTCTGGGAGGTTCAGTGAACTGTGGCAAGGCCAAGAGAGGGCACTAATATGGTGTCTCCTTGCCCACATTCCCTTGAATCAACTCGTAGCCTCTGGATGTGTGGGTGACCTGAAGCCTGCCCCTTAGGCTGAAGCTCCAGGATAAAAAAAAAAAGGCTTTTTCATATGAAGACTAAGGTCCTATTTTAGTCTCCTGTTTGTGCAGTACCCTGGAACTGGTAGCCTGCCAAGGAATGCCTCTCTGATTATTTCAGACTCATGAGGCATAGAAACGCAATCCCCCCTGGCCACCAGACGCAGACACTTAAGGGCCATCCACTGTGTGGGCTACACATGCCTGTTGGCTGTGGCGGAGCAGCCGGGGCTGCCGTGCCCAGCGGCATGGTGTCCCCCCTGGAGCTAGCAGGCCTGGGGCTGTGTGAAAAGGGTGTCTGTCAGTCCTGGCACCAACGAGGCGAAGGAGAATGCAAACAATGGTGCCTGTCAGCCCCTTCATCTTTGGAGAGAGTCCCAACAGGTCCCTGACTCTCTGGCAGACCATTTGAGATTAACAAATAAGTCTCCTTTGAAGAAGGTGTAGGTGCCTTTCAAACTGTTGCTTTTACACTGGGTCCTGAGTTGAGTGAGTCTGCAGAAGCCCTTTAATAGTAGATTTTGTACTCCCTATAGCTCTGTGATTCTTCTGGAAGGAAGCCCCATTGGATTTCAAAGCCTAGTGCTTTGGGATCGTTCTTCTTTTTCCATTGTAGGTCCCAAGGGTTGGGGTTCCTCTTGTGAGGGACAAACCCTTTGCTCCTCAAGGACAATTTCCATGTTATGAGATCCTTCCCTACTGTGGATCACCACACCTGGGGTGGTGTTTCCTGCAAGATTGCATCTACCCCGCTCCTACCTGTCTGGATGTGGCCCTTCTGCCCTTTATTAATGAGGCACTGCTCAGCTAGCTTGCAGGTCCTTTCCAAGCTAAAGGGAAATTTTTGCATATGTAGCTTTAGATTTGTTGTTGTGTTCCTGGGAGGAGGTGAGTTCAGGATTTTCCTACGCTATCTTGAACTCTCCTCTTAATTCCTTTTATATAATTATAACCCCTCAGGGATAATTCACATCACATAATGCTCAGATATAAATATTTTTCAACTGAAGACTGGGTGGTGAAGTCTACAGAGCCCATGACTGCGAGTCAGAAAACCCGGGCCCAGTTCCCAGCTGTGCCATTATTTGCTATGTGGTGGCTTGGACAAGTCAGTTTATCTGAGCCTTAATTTCTTTATCGGTAATGTGAGATGGTTATACAAAGTGATTCCTAAGGGCTATGGTATATATACCTACAATCATCATACTTTAAACTGTTTGGGTGTGTACAATCTTTCTTGTACTTCTGTTTTTACTTTCTATCACCTCATAACCAAGAACCTTGTTAAGGTAGAGGAAGGACACAAGCACAATCACAAATCTTCCCATATTTAACTTGACAAAATAGCATACCCCACCCAATGACTTTATTTCTTAAAAAGATTCTTAAGGCACAGGTTTACTGATTTATCTAATGACAGTGGTAATATGCTTTTTATTTGCCATCTTTCTTTAAGTGACATCAGGCACTGGTAGTAAATTTATCAAATTACCTAGATATCTGTGTTCATTTCACATTGTAAAAGCGTATCCACACCAAAACTGAGCTCCGGAATATGTTTGCTCCTTTTTTTTTTTTTTTTTTTTTTTCCTCCTTTTGGTAAGTCTCCTTCCATAAAGAAATATGATAGCAGAAGGGGCTTTTTGCTCTGTTTTAGAAATCCGTCTTTGAATAACCCTTAAAGTCCATTAACAGTATACCCATAAATGACAGTGACGGGCTTTTTCTGCACTCTTGAATCCCCAGTCCAGGATAATATTGCCACAGTGGCCCAGGCTTCTTGCAGAGAGATTGTTTTGTGAGAGCTTGGTTATCTGTGACCAATATAGCTTTCCTCTCTCTCTCTCTCCCGCCAGGCTCTCCCCAGCCCTCCTTTCTTTTTCCTTCCCCTCTCTTCATCTTCTCTCCCCCAACCCCACCCCACACACTCCCCTCCTGCTTCTCTTTTCCTTCCTACTTCATTAGGTGGTGAGGGAGGCAGAGCCCCGGTGCTTCATGAGTGCGGGAGTCCTCCGAACTGTTCTGTTTCCCCCTGAAGGTTTTCTCCAGTACGCCTCTCCGATTTCCCTGGCATTTTAGTGTCCCAACCACAGCAACTGTACTCATTTGGGCCACTGCCTGTTTCAGAACTTCTTTGGACTGTTTTGATGCCTAAATTAAATAATGTTTCCTCTTCTACAAAAATCCAAAGTCACACGATTGCGACAGCATCAAGCATTGGAAGAAATTTTCGTTTCCTCACTTATTATTACTAGATTTTGTTCCTTGAGAGTAAAACATTAATATGTTTTTAATGCCCATTGCAGTCATTTATTCGCCCTGGTTTTCTTTTCTTGCTTTACCTTGAAACTTAGGACACCCTCTCTAGAAAGTTAAACAACTTTTCCTCCAGTGCTCTCTTGAAGGAAGGAGGGAAGAACAGAAACTCACAAACATTTCCTTTTGCAGATTTTAGAAAGCCTGACTTAGACCAGAGAAAGAGGCTAACCAAGTGTTCAACATAAATGGCAATAGTAATCAGTTAAAGGTTTTGCATTAAAGGTATTTTTCCTCTTAAAGCGAAACATTTTGTAACTTTCAGTAACTTGAGGGTGCGAAATTTGCTAACGACAGGCAATCCCCTGATAAATATGAGGTTGTAAAATTAGAAGTAATTTGTTTATATGTGGGACAAAAATATTTTTCAGTTGTAACAGAAAATTATTTTTGAAAAAGAGGTGATACTGCTTAGTGTTTGATCCAACATGACAATTTTCCTTCAAGATCCTTATGAAAGTTTCAGTGCCAGAATTTCACACATATATATTCAGAGATAAATGTTTTTAAAATGAAGAGCTTCCTTTAACAGAATCACAGCATCGCTTAGCTCAAATTAAGTACTGATGATATGCAAAAAGTAGTTTTTCAGTCTGTGTTCACCCACAGACTGAAATATGAAATCAATATATATTTTTAATTTTTTTTTCCAAATGATATATTGCTCAGGGATCCAGTGAATAAACAGCTAGTCTGAGAGATCTTTTACTGGCTTCTCAGAAGACAGATTAATAATTTTGGTTTTGGATTTATACCTCCGAAAATACATTTTAAAATTATGTTTGAACTCATTCTTGGAAACACCGCTTTCTTAAAATTTTAAGAATGTCATTCTTTCCAAAAATGTGTATTTAACTGTAGGCTTTAAAAATGTGGAGACCTTGTGCTTTTGTTGTTTTCAATAGAGGGGATTATTTGGTAATTAGAGATTATTGGTAAAGAGGCAAATGATTTTGAAAATGCACATTTATGGAGAGGAGACCCGGGAGCACAAACCAGACACAGAGAGGTGATGGGTACAGTAGCGAAATACCAGTACAGCAGCGGTTTAGTAAATTGGTATATAAACAAGCATCTGTTGCAGGAATGTCAGAATGACATCATAAAGGATGTATGGAAAATTTTAATTGAAAAAGAATGATACACAATTGCAGCATGACTTTAAGTCTAAATTGATTTTGCCAACAGAGTAAAAGTGGATTCTTTTAAAACATTCCAATAATGTAAAGTATTTAAAATGTAATGTCCTGTTAATGTACCTAAAAATTAGACTCTAGGTCATCCAATAAGAGTACCGCTTACAGTAATACAGCCTATGTAATATGCAATTATCTTGACAATAGTTTTATTTTTCAACAATTTTGTCATAAAACAGCAGTAAGATACAATGAATTTGATTCATTTTTTGTGTGTGAATCATTTAATAGGCCATTACATCTACTATATTAGACTCCATTCTCCTTTCAGAGCTTTTCATTATAAGGCTGTCTTTAATGGAAAGAAGTTTAACCTTCCCTCCCAGATAGATTGAACCCCATAACAGTGTAAACATTCTCATTATAAAATAAAATCCCCTTCCCCAAGGGCAGTGCTATAATTATGTTGCAGAGCATCGAATGAATGTTTCTCTTCAGAAATGCTGTCTCATTCTTGCTCTCAAGTTTTTATCATTTTCAATCAATAATATTTTAAATTATAGTTTAGTAAAATGCATATGATCTAGTTAAAAAAATTTTTGAAGTTATTTTAATCAACTTTGAGAAGAAGTCATCAGTAAAATTGCTGTTGATTTATAAATAGGATAATTAGAGGCTTTCCTTCTAAGTACTGTTCACTGGCATTGTGGCTGTTTTTATTGCCTAGTCAAACCTCTTCATTCAATTTTAAAATTGCCTTTTGAATGAACTGCACTATGAGCTTGCCAAATAGTGTCACCGTTAATACTTTACCTCCTCTGTTTCATTGTCCAGTCTACAAATGCACAATAAATTGTTTGATAAGGGGGTCAATGAGGTTGTACTAGTTTTTAAGTGAATTATAACCAAACAGTTCAGATTATGTCACACACTTATTGTTATTGTAGAGCTGTGTTTAAAGGATAGCAGTACGGTACTGTGGTTCATCTTGCACTGTTGCATCAAGAACGTATCCTGAACAAATCAAGATACCATGGTTCTTCAACAAATTGCCAATCTATCTATGAAGAGGAAAGAGAAATGCCATCTTTGGATTTGGAAAGTTCACCCCTTGTGAAGGGTTTACTGAAAGGGACAAACCTACGAGGCTCCTACTTTAGAAAGAGACAGCCTGGTTTCTATGAGAATGTGTTAGAACAAAGACTTCAGATGATTATTTCAAGATAATAATTTTGTAAAGATGCCAAAGGAAGTATTCGTTGGAAGGCCTGAGGACCATATGTTGTTAGTATGAAAATCCACCGCTGATCAATGTCATCTGCTCTGTAGGTAGCAATTACATTTCCATAGGTGTGGGAACTCATCGGATCTCTAGTGTGCATGGTACAAGGCAGTTTGTCCACACTTGGACTTGTAGATGCATAATTGTAACCTCTTCTCGGGGTTACGTTCGTGAAAAGGGAGTCAGAATTTCTGTAATTGCGTGCCTCTCTGCTTATGCAGAATGGGCGAGTGCTTTTGAGAAACGTGAAAGGCAAAAGTAAGAAACTTTGTGCTTGTTGCGTCTAAAAGCAAGTCTGTTTGTGTGTGTCTCTCCCTTTGTAACAGAAGGAATGTTTCTTATGTTTCTGTCTTCAGACAGTTGGCGCACATTTCATCTCAGCAGCTGCTTTCTCTTAAAGTGCAGCAGAGTGTAGGACTGTAGTGACACCAGCATTAATACTTCACATTCTGCTATCATATGCTGTCACTGGGAAATATGGATCTAGGTTACATGTGTTTGCAGACTTTGTACCGCTGAATTATGAAAGCTGACTCTGTTGGAGGATTGTGTTGTATTCAGAGACTGTGAACTGAACAATAAATGAATGCAGTAGGCTGTTTAGAGTGCTATGCTCTCCTTTGGGGGCCTAATTGAGCCTGAGCCTTAAAATTCAGAAGTGCCAAATTCCACCGGAAACTATCCCAAAATAAACATGTAAATAATTTTTGTCCGAAGGCATTTTTATGCATTATCCTTCACTTAAAATTTTTTTGATTCCTTTTTTTCTGCAGTCGTGCAAACCGTTGCACTCCAACTACATAAAACAATAAAGCACATTACAGATGATCAAAGAAAATATTTTCCCGTGTAGAGAAAAATTCGCAAAGGAAATTGTGAAAATCGCTTACTGTGGTGGGAAAATTTTAAATAATGTTTTAGACTTTATTTTCCTAAGCAGTTTAAAAATACAACAGTCGGGAAACAGCTAGTGATGTCACAGTCATCCTTTTTTGCCTTTTCATCTGACCTGTGTCTGCATACACAGGCACATAAACACAGGTATGCAGTCACGTGTGTATAGATATACACATGCATATGTATTTTTGACATTATTAATCAAATTTTTGAAAAATTCCTGTTGATTTATAAACAGAATATTTAAAGGTTACTAAGTAACATATGTAATACTATCATAATGACAAGTAAATGAGCACACGTGAGTAATGTGAAAGGTAAAAATACACTTAGGAATCGGTATCTGGAGGTATAGACCACAGACGAGACTCAATGACAAGACGCTGGATTTTGGACTATTTGAGTGGGATGGGTGGTATTTATCGGCATTCATTACTTCGATGTCTTTTTAAATTTCACAACAGATTAAATCTGTTTGGTTTATTTGTAAGTTTATCTGGGGACTATCAAACTTTTGGAGTTGAATTGAAATTTCTGGTACTGGGGCAGAAACTTTTTTTTTTTAATGTTTATTTATTTTTGAGAGAGAGAGAGTGCGACTAAGGGAGGGAGGGGTGGAGAGAGAGGGAGACACAGAATCGGAAGCACGTTCCAGGCTCTGAGCTGTCAGCACAGAGTCCGACACGGGGCTTGAACTCACGAGCCGTGAGATCATGACCTGAGCCGAAGTCAGATGCTTAACCCACGACTGAGCCACCCAGGCGCCCCTTTGATCTGTATTATTTCCATTGAAAACTGCCTTGCTCTAGTATCACACAAGCTACCCACTTATTTCCCTTTTGCATTACAAAGTACTGGTTCTAAGTAGCTTGAACTACTTTTCTTTAGAAAGGAAAAAGGTCTTTTTAGATACCAAAAGGTCTCAAGGTGTAAAGATGCAGTTTTATAAAAATTCAGGATTCTTAATCTTTGAATTAGTTATTTATATTACCTGGTTTTGCTACTTGAGAGAAAACAACCTTTCTGGATCTTCAAAGCACACTATTCATCAATGTTTATGACAGTGTTGTTCATTTACGTGATGTCAAGGAAGAATTGGGATTTGCTTTTAATTTTATTAATTCTGTTTTTCTCTTTTTCTAAGAATCAGTGTCAAATGATAGATATCCTGTGTCCCAAAATGATGTCACAAATTTGCATTCTTCCTTATTGTTTTGCCTGTTAAGTGAGCAAACTGGATGCTGTGATACAAAAAGGTACTCACACTCTGGATGCTATTACAGAAGACCATGTTAGTAGCTTGGAATGACCATTTTCTAACTGTCCTGTGGGCGTCTCCTTACGATCCCACATGTCCTGAGTGTGGCCAGATACGTGGCATTTGCTTGCTCCTATTCTTGTAGAAGTGGCCGTTTTAAAAATGTCATCGCTGTGAGGCTGTACGCCTCAGGTGAGCCCTCTTCTCCATTTCAAGGAGACAGAGCCCAGGGGTATCTGGATGGCTCAGTCAGTTAAGCGCCTGACTTCGGCTCAGGTCACGATCTTATGGTTTATGAGTTTGAGCCCCGCATCAGGCTGTGTTGACAGCTCAGAGCCTGGAGCCTGCTTTGGATTCTGAGTCTCTGTCTGTCTCTACCCCATCCCTGTTCTCTGTCTCTCTCTCTCAAAACTAAATAAACATTAAAAAAAAAAAAAAAAAAAAAAAAGCCAGAGCCCAGGAGCTCATCTTCCAGTGCAGCGCGATTTGTGTGGTGCCCAAATATGGTGCACACAAGATGTCCGTTAGAACACCATAGCTTTGTGACAGAACACTTTGCCATCATTTGTGCACAAGAAGTGCTGTGCAGTGCATTCAAGGCCATCATGACCATCCATTAGACCTTCATTCTGTATCTGCCCCGAACTGGTGCTACCTGTGGAAACTTTAACTACGTATGTCAAAAAGAAGGACTCTTGCGGAAAACAGGGCTGTCTGGGCTTTGGATCTAAAATGCCACTGTTAGCTGATTGCAAAAACATAAAACACATCAACTGTTTTGGCAGTAGAATTAAACGCGCGGATGGGTCGAATGAAGGGTGAAAGCAGCACTTTTCTCTCTTAGTCGCCGTCCTATGCAGTTGGGGGGTCATTAAATACAGTTTCTGCGGTCCCACCACTACTTCTTTGTGAGGCGGCAGTGACCTCGGGTTTCCTTTGTGTTTCTCTGTCTTCACCACAGCCATCCTTATTGAAAAAGCAATCATTAAATAAAATTTCTGAAAGTGCCTTCGAAGATCAAAACACATGTACGGACCCAGTACTTGAGACCTTCACAAGAAACACTAATTTGTGGTTACCCCATGCTTGATTAAGGTAGAATGGGTTGGAGGTGGAACTGTATTTTTCAGTGTAATCAAAGAGAGCCACACTTTTAGCATGTGAATGTACATTACAACTTTTAGATCAGCTAAATAGCATTCCCGTTTCCTATTTCCTCTGCGTTTCTCCGACTATGTACATGTGTTCCGACTGCCAGTATATCCAGCATCTTTGGCTGGTGACTTAGTTTCGTGTAAATTGTAGTCTTTTTCAGAAGTTTCATGTACAATTCTTTTACGCTTGGAAGATTCAGATAGACTCTGTGAGAAAGCTCCAAATTGTAATTATCAATTATAATCAATATGGTAAATTCGGTGTCTTTTCCATATTGCTTATCTCCTCAAAAGTTAATTGCACTTTTCAACCACAAATGTTGGCAAAACTTGAGCTTTTTACTCTTTGCAACATAGCATATGTCAAAAATATCTGTACTTCAAGGAGGAAACTAAGGCAGAAGTGATTGGATAATTTGGTCGTGTCAGAGAGAGTTAAACTTCCCCTTTATTGAGGTAATGATCATGGTTTATGATGGCTGGTTCTGCGCCCATCTATAGCCTCTGACACATTTTTGGAGAGCATTACTTATACTCTCTGGATATGATTTAAAGTGCTTGCTATAGTGAAAAGAACTCCAGGCTAGTGGTGGGAGTTGCAGGCCTGTCGCTGACTAGCTGTGTGTGTGGTCAGGCCCGTCATTTAACCTTTCACGACCTTCAGTGTCTGCATCTGTAAAATGAAATCGTTGAGCTAGATTGCATCTCAAGTCCCTCGAAGCTTAAAAATTCTGTCATTTTATGTCTCTGATTAGAAGTTTGGTCCTGTCACAGTTATGTAAGATTTAAAAAAAAAAAAATTGCACGAATTCCAGAAGTTATTGTTTATCTTTAATCACCATCGTCCCGAACAGTAAAGCTAAAATATTTTTCAGTTTTGAAAAAATGATTTTTACAATGAGATTGGAAAGTGCTCTGTGTTCTTCGGTTTGTGTTGCTAGAGCAAATAGAGGTCGGAAAGTAGATTTAATAAAATCAGGCACAGGGTCCTATGATTTTGGGCTTTTGCTTTTGCCCGAGTCTGCAAGCAAATAGTTCTATATGTAATTGTGTAAAATTAATTTTGTGATTGGTTATTTAGATTAGATAAAATTAAAGGTAAAGGGCCCCTCCTTCCCAGCCCTGCTCCTAAACCCTTATAATCAATGATGTCAATATTTAAACTTGTGCTGTATTTTTATTGTTTATATTTACATTTAAAGAAGAGACTACTGTATTCCCTCTAGGCTCATAGTTATCTCATGATCATTGGTTTTCCATCAAATCAAGGAAGAGCAGGTTCTCTTACTGCCATTTGGTATAGCCAGAAGGGAGTCTTAAATTAGGTGACTAGGACCTACCAACACTACCATTAGCGGTCCATGTTACTGGGCAAAGTCTCGACCAGACCAGACTTCGGTCTTCTCATTAATGGATCGGGATGGTCTACCCACTCCTCACGTAGGGCACAGTGCCTTACGCATTCCAAGCACTTAATGAATATGTGCTTAACTCAACAGAACTGAGGTGTGGAATTTTTGTCCTAAGTTCTGCTTATTCTGCATGTTTCTGCAGGGCTACATCTTCAAGGTTAAGGGTTAGAGGATGGTATTTAAGGTAAAGTAATTATTGAGCAGTCCTCTGTGTGTGTTACCTTTCGTTTTCCATTCAACTGAGGTAGTAGCTTTTGAGTCTTTACTTAGCAGGCAAATGTTTGTTCAAACATAATGCTCTCAGAAATTGAGCTGATTTCATTAAAGTAGGAAGGGCAAGCCTTCCCGGTTGCTTTCTCCTGCCCTCTTCTACCTTCATACCTTTCTGTGAACTCACAAAGGGCTGCCCAGAATTTCTTGGGCTCTTATAAACACAGCTTAAAAACCATTGTCCATCTATAATTGGGCACTGAAACCATTTATGCAGGACATACTATTTAGAATGGGTTCCTTGAAATTGGGCTGGAATATGCTTCCAGTACATCAACTTTCTATCACAGAAAAGTAGAAGAGATTGCTTGCTGAATCTGTGCTGATCAGTGTTTTAGTTATAATTACCAGGGAATTCTGTATATAGAGATCATCCTCTTCTTCATTCTTAAAGGTTATAGTCCAGAATTCTACATTTTTATAGTGTGGTTGAAGTACGTTGGGTCACAATACATAGATGTCCGTTTGGATTGGCTATGTTGTTATCAAGTTGCAATTTCCAATTAGCTGAAAGAGATCAGATAATTTATGCACACAGTGTTGTTTGACGTTAATAAAGGTTATCCCTCTTGGTGGATCTCACCAGGGGAAATCAGTTTTAATGGCTAGTCATTTGAGTCTAGGCAAAGGTGGAGAGATGTGGCCACAGAGCAAAACTTGTTATGTTATAAAATCCTGTGTGTCTGTGTCAGGATGTTGCAACTAATTTTTAAGCCCCTTAGGAGTCAAGGTTTTGGCATTTCCCCCCACCAACCCCCAGAAGGCAAGAGGACGTAATGAGCAGCTCTGAGTGCGTAATCAATAATTGTTTTTATTAACCACTAAAGGTAGCATCTGTAGGACTAATAAAAGTGAAGTCTATGCTCAGTAAATTTAAGAGTCTTATCTGTGAGTCTTTTAAACTCTAAAAAGTTTTTTTTCTGGGCAGAAAAGCCTTGTTGCCAAGCCAGTCAAAGGCCCTAAACCTGTTATGTGCATGCTAATGACTGTCCAGTGAGAGACCTTATATTAGACTTTAGGCCCCACTCTTTGATGTCCAATCCCACATCGTGGCTTACTGACACGTTTTGAGGACAGGCCACCTTCTTGAGGGAATGAAATAACAAGTCCTGCTTAGCTTCTGGACCGCCTTGCGTGATATTGCCTTGCCTGGTGCAGAACTGTGTTCTGCCTGACAACTGCTAGCAAAAAGTTGAGCCACCCTGGACAAAGTAAGTCACCTAAACTCTGAGTCTCTATAAATGAGAGGATGCATTAAGTGATCACATTCAGTTTTAAAATAATGTGCGGTTTTTAAGGTAGTGTAAATAACTGAAAATATGTGTGTTCTCTTTTGAGTTATGCTGGTGAGAGAGTAAGAATGTTTTTACACAAATGCACACATGCATGCACCTACTGATACCCCTTTATGTAGGGATGTGCTACAGTGAGACCAGAGGGTTGGAACGGCAGGCTATAGGGAAAATGTGAAATACGCCTCCTTCTCTTCTTTGTTCTGGACATCAGATTCTTATTTTCCTTCTACATAAAACTGATCAAGCATACAACAAAGTAAATACGAAGTCTCATTCTTGTTCATCCACAGCTTGAACTTGGATCGGAGTTGTTTGCGCTCTGATCCAGAGTTTTTGGATGCATGGCATTTCGTGTGAGCAAAGAAATAAACAGACTAAAAAGGTTGTAGAAAATTGTAGATTTAGTAGAATCCCTGAGATGATTTACTTTAGGGCTGGGTTTAGAATGGCAAACAGATGCAAAGGCTTTTTCTGGCCTTTGTTTTCTGAGTTGGCTGTGCCCTTGCCTATGAGGGGCCTAGATTCTTGCTATTTTCCCCCATCTTCTCCCGTGTGTGTGTGTGTGTGTGTGTGTGTGTGTGCGCGCACACACACGCATGTGAGTGAACTTCTAGGATGCATTTTCAGACTTACAACATGTCTTGAAAAGTTGGAAAGATTTGTTTGATTAGGAGAAAGTGTGTCCAGAAAATGATGCCATATTATCTTGTATTATTCATTTTATTCACTTCCCACTGTCCAAGGAGGACAGAGTCCTGAATAGCCAACATTCAACCTCCAAGAAATTTGGAGAAAATCTTGGGCCTTTCATCCCCACTAGATGGCCATTAGGATGAAGGCTTTTTTCTGGGAGGAGGTCCAAAATCATCTCCAATGTGTAGGTTTTGGAGATTATTCAAAAAGGCTGCTCCATGGAATGTGAGCCATTCCCAAGGTCAAATCAGTTTATTTAGGCAGAATTGTCTGTAAACTACATGAAAAGGAAAGAGAGAATCCATTTCTATAAACTTTAACCTTTTCTGAACACATGTGCCCAATCTAAAAAGGGTTAGTAGTTATGAAATATAAAATCCTATAAATATTAGCATAATGTGGATTAATTTTAAGTAATTAATTGCATAATACACATAATAAAGAAAAGAGTTTTTTTTTAATGTTAACCTTTTATTGCAACTACGTGTGTGTGTGTGTGTGTGTGTGTGTGTGTGTGTGTGTGTGTATTTTCCCCCCTAAGACTGATATTCCTCCAAGTGGCAAATGTTCCCAGGTTTTTATTTCAGAAGATTAAAAAAAAAGTATTTTATTTTCATAAGTTTTTTTTTCAAGCAGCAAATTTTATGTCCTTTTTAAAAAAGTTCTGTTTGTTTAATTGTAGATTTTTAAAATATGTTTTCCCATACCTGCTATTAGATCAAACTATAGAGCTTTAAGCTAAGGACTTTCACAAAGTCCTGTAAATAACAACCCTCTCTTCTCATTTAAAGCCAGCAGGACATCCCATCATGACTACCTCTTAATTAGATGATATTTTGATCTGTGTTCCTATTCATTAATGCTTTGTTTTCTAGTGTCATGTCAGGGTACTATTTACCCACTAATACAATTTCGTGACATATTCCTAGGAGAGCTGGACCAGAGGAGATTGTATTTGGCTGAGGCTTTCCACTATATTGGTTGACATAATTTCCAGATTAATATGTGAGTGAAATATCATAATACTGGAAAATCCTTAATTTAAAGAAGCAACGAATTTTTAGGAGAAGCCTATTAAACATTTAATAGGAAAAAAAAAAAAAGCCTGACTTTCATACACTGATCATCTAACTTCCCAACCATTTTCACTGCGTTTGCTGTCACTGAGATGGTCCATTGTCTTCTCCGCACTGTGTGCTGCTGCTTCTGTTGTTTTGTGCTCGCTATTTTTTCTAATATTTAATGCACCGCATTTTATGTTCCTCCTTTTATTTCATTTTATGTTGCATTGCGTTATGTATTTCGCTGTAGGATCTAAATTGGGGAAGGGAATCCTGCTTTGTCCTTGTACTATAATGAAGATAGAGTTTGTTAATATAAATGTAAACTGCTGTCTTAGGTGCATCATCACATGAAGACTGTTTCATAATTGAATATGTTGGTACTAGATACATTTAGAAAATTACAGTCCCTAAACACCTACTCAGAGAGAGAGATGAACTTAATGGTTTGTTGTATACAGTTTCATTTTAAAATATTTTAGAAGAATGATTTGTAAGAATATGTACAATGCAAAGTAATGGTGGTAACAGTGGAACAGTTAAAGGAAAATATATACAGCAATTACACTCAACATTTATTTGAATCTTTGTTCTTGGAAAGTTAGATATTTTTGAGGATTTCAAAATATGGATGTAAAATTAGATCAGATTGAGAGAGAGAAATAAGTTTGCAGAAGCATGTTATGGGCACATTACCTACTTTAGTAAACATAACTATAAAGTGTATTGCTTTTTATTAAATTATCTGCCTTCACAGAGCAATAATACTTTTAAATGTATATCGAGTGTTAAAAATGATGGGATGACTGCAGTTTGAAATCCACTTTCCTCATTTTTCTAAGTGAAATGGGGGAAATATACATGAAGACATCTTCCGTTAACAATGGAGAAGATTATTTTAAATAATGTGATCTGAAAAATAGATGTCCAGTAAGAACTGTGTGCAAAGTGCTGGTGGTTTATGCTGCATTGCTGAAGTTCTTATTTGTTAACATCCAGATGTCTAGCGTTGACAGAAATATTTCAGAAGCATGAAATATTTGGAACAAAAGGTAGTATAGTCAGTGATTTTATAATCACTTCAAAACTTCTATGGGAGCAAGTCTGGCTTTTCAGGCTTAATAAAAGGAGATCGTTCACATTTACGCAAAAATAGTATGTCAAACCTGTTAGATTCTTTCTCTTCTTTTTTTTTAAGTAATCTCAGTGCCCATAGTGGTCTCGAACTCACAGCCCTGGCTGGGATCAAGGATCACATGCTCTACCAACTGAGCCAGCCAGGCGCCCCAAACCTGTTATTCTTAATGTTTCTCTAACATGAATGTACCTGTTGTAGTTCATAGATACTTCATCAAGAACAGAGCTTTGGGATTATTTTTGTGTTCCAAGATATGACATAAAGAGGCTGTGATTTCAGGTCACAGTACTTCTTTTTCAAAAAACGACTTTATTCTTCATCTTTGCAAGATACACACTTCAGAAAAAAAAGAGAGAGAGAGAGATCGAGAGAGAGAGAGAGAGATCAGCTTGAGAATGAAGAAGATATTGCTTAGAAGGAAGTTGGAGGATATATTTTCAACATAAAAAATCCCCGTTAGGTTGACCAAGAATTTAAGCCAAATCCCATCGAAGTTAAGCATTTGCTCTTTTTAAAGTGGTGCTCCTGGAGCCGGTTCTTCAGAAAACTTAAGTGTCATCACTGAGTATAGCTACACAATAGCCCGAGAAGAGAAAGAGGGAAGAATTGGGTGTAAGAATGTGTTGTGCATCTCTGTAGTTAAACTAAGATGGTCACTTGGATGTTAGCTGTACTTGTCGTATTTAAAACTTGTGAAAAACAGGGGTTAAAAAGGCTGAATATCTTTGTACCTTAATGAGAGAACGATTTGCTGTAATAGTATCAAAGATAAACCAGTATATTAGGGACACTAAATGATAAAGGGCGATAATATGCCATTCTTGAGACTTCTTGGCTCTTACCTAACACATCAGAAAGTGATTGTTGAATTTTAAATAGCCATACAAATGGATGACATAGAAATTTAACTTTGCTTTGACCTTATTCTAATTCACAAGATGACTGCAAAATGACTTTGTTGCATCTGAATGTATGCTGGATGCTAAATCACTCCAGAGTATAAAATCTTTGTTTTGGCATAATGTTGATGCATAAACATTTGTACCCCATACTAACCCTATAAACATCACAATCCATCAGTACAATTACAAAAAAGATTGTTTGTTTTCACACTTAAAGCAGACATGAAATAGAGTGTCCTTAACTTAATCACCACCTTGATTTACCACATTTGCATATATTTGCATATTAATTGGACTACAGATTAAAATTGGTTTTGTAATTTTAATTAAGTGTCCACAAAGGTAAATGATTAGAACTGTTTAAAATACATTCTGACATAAATAGCAGTAAAAGCTTTTGTGATGATGTTTTTGTGGAATTACATTCAGAAAGTGGCCTTTTTATGATAGTAATTTTAATCTTAAATAGAATTATACAGTCAAACAGAACTGTGGATTCATAATCATTTTTTTCAAGATTCATTTAATATTTTGCTGATTTGCAGCACTTGATGAAAATGTACTGTAGGTTTAGCTGATTGCAAAATTAGGCCTCTAGAGCTGATAAACTGAGGGTTTAAACCCGCAGCCTTTAGATGCCTGTCGTATGAGCTTGAAATGTATATCTCATTCTGCGTGTGTGCGTGTGTGTGTGTGTTTTAATGGAATCAACCCATATAACCTTTTTAATGATATACCCTTTAAAAAGAGAATCACCTTAAGGGACCATCATATTCCCAGTTTAAATTAGGGAACATATAAAATGTTTAAAGGTCTCTTTGGCGTATTATTCTGGTACCCAGAAGAACCATCTTGGTGTTGACATAGGCCAAAATGCTCCGCCTTAATAACAGGTCAACCTCCCTGGTACATTCCCATGGGGATGGCACTCACAGCACGAACAAGATAATTGTCGGGAAAATGCACTTTTTTTCTCTCGAAACCCAGGATACTTAACGTGTGGCATGTGCTTTCTCTTACACCAGACAGAAAATTGGTTTTACCAGAAGGTTACTGGATGCCTAGCACCCCCTTCTTCCAGCTGGCATTTTCCTGTTTGGATCATTTTAAATGTTGGATCCTGAAACCCTCCCCACTCCCAGCTGCCACCTCCTTCCCTGGCGGTACCCTAGACTCAGCTCCCTAATGCTTCCTTGCACCCAGCTGCTTCTCTAGAGAAGCCTGGCTCCTGGCTATTTAGAATGTGATGGGACAAATAAGCTTTTCACTACTAGTCACCTCCGAACAACTCTTAATTGGATTTTTTTAAATAATATGATGTCCCTGAGTTTACAAAATATCCTTCAAATTTGTTTTCCTTTCTAAATAGTTTATGTGTGTCTGCATGTGTGTGTGGGTTTGTGTGCACACACACCTGCATGTGCGCGCGCACACACACACACACACAACTCTGTATAGGTTTATGAAGAACAAACCAGTTAAACCTTTCACTCGCTTAAATCAGAAGAGGGGAGATGATTTCTTAGAAACAAATCATTGCATGTTAATTTTTAAGAGTCACTTTTTAAAGCTTTTTATCCTGGCATATTACAAAGAGCAAAAGCTTGGGACCTTGCCAGACCTAGTTTCAAATCTTAGTCCTTCTATTTCCCGAGTGTGCCATTTGGGCAAGTTATCATATCTCTCTGTAACCTCAGTTTCCTCATGTAATAGGTAGGAGTTAAAAAGACCTGCTTCATTAGATCATGAGATTGAAGTAAAATGATGAATGTGAAAGCACCTAGCCAAGGTGGTAGCATTGGAGTTGGTGAAAGTGGCCAAATTCAGAATATAATTTTGAAGGGAGAACACACCATATTCCCTGGTGAATTGGTTGTGGTGTATGAGCAAAAGTGGATGACACCCAAATTTTTGGCCTGAGCACATTAGGCCTCCTCTAATTTGCAGGATAGGAAACTATGACAGAAAGCAATTTGGAGGGAAAGCTCAAGAATTGTATTCAAATGTGCTGAGTTTGAGAAACTTTTTAGACACAGAAAAGGCAGCTTACTTCGAATGGAAATGATTTTGTTTACTAAAATCTTAACAGGTGTTTTGCGTGTGGGCACACGTGTGTATTAACGTATGATCACATCTTATGCAAACTATACTTTTGGAAAAGGAGAAATGGACTCAGAATTCCCAATTGCATTTCAGCACCATTTTGAAATTGTCTGAATTTAAAGTTTTATTATTGGCATTGCTTTAGAGATTTGTAGAAAAGAGATTTAGATGTATTTTTATTATTATTATTCTCACTACTTCTAGTTCTGTTTTCAGATTTGTTTCACTAGTTGAAACAAAGTTTTTATGTGAACGTTTTATTGGGCAATATGATATCCTAATATGTGATCCAGAAAGTACAGTAAAAAGCAGAGAGGAAGTACCAAACACTTCCCCTAGCTTTATTAGTTCAAAGATCCTGAATGAAATGCTCACAAGAAAGAAAGCAAAAAGAAAGAGAGAGCATCTAAGGAAAAAGAATAAAGAATGAATGAAAGGAAAAGAAGAAAACCCTTGAAAGGAGTTTACAGGTAAGCAGAGCATACAGAAAATAGTTTCAACTTCAAGATTAGGATTACTCGGTGTCTTTCCCAGAACTTGACCTCTCCTAACTTTAAACTTGAGAAATTATGTAAATGTTTTTTAAAAATTAAAAAAAAAAAAAAGGTCAGGGGTACCTGGGTGTCTCAGTTGGTTAAGTGTCCAACTTCAGCTCAGATCACAAACTCTAGTTTTGTGAGTTCGAGTCCCATGTCAGGCTGTGTGCTGACAACTCAGAACCTGAAGCCTGCTTTGGATTCTGTGTCTCCCCCTATCTCTGACCCTCCCCTGCTCATGCCCTGTCTTTGTCTCTCTGTCTCAAAAATAAACATTACATAAAAATTAAAGCAAAACAAAACAAAACTTGAGAAATTATGTATTAAGGAAAGTTTGTCTTCTCTGGTCTGTATTGTCATTACCATCATCTTTTAAGTGTTGCTTCTTGGGACCCCTCAATCCCTACCCACTGCAACATGTCTCTCTTTTCTGGAACGCTCTTAAATAGGCACCATACGCATTACCCTTTTAAAGTCTCTGAGAAGCCTTGCAAAAAAAGAAACTAGTTTGTTTTCTTTTACCCAGTATATCAGTCACAGTCCTGGCAAGAAACATATGGCACACTCAAACTTGTAACTTGAGGAAACTTTAATAGGAGGACTTTTTATGAAGGCTTGGACAGGGTTTAAGGAAGGCACTGAGGTGTAGTGAAGTATTCTGGATCTAGTAACAATGCTATCATCCGTGGGCCTGAAAGGGCAAGTGGAAGGAGTGATTACTAGAACCTGAAGAGAATCAACTAACTATGCCTTTAGAAAGCCAACTGCAACTTGGCGGGGAAGGAACAGCAGAATGCATACCTCCAAGTCTCCTGTCTGTTTCCCCAGTTGGCTGAAACCAACCAGAACCAGAGAGCAGGGGAGGCCTTCAACGCAGCCCCTGTGGTTCAGCTTGCTGGGGCACAGAGCAGGGTCGAGACAGGTAGGGAGTGAATCTAGAGGGCCACCCAGAAGATGATCCAGTGCACTTCAGGTTTTCCAAACGTTTTTCCTAATAAGGCTCTCTTTTGGTTTGTTTGTATGTTTGTTTTCTTTTGTTCTGACACCTAGGGACTGTCTCCAGGGATTTTAGTTATTCTGTGCAGCACAATTTAGTATATGGATCTAAGCAGTGGTCATAAAATGGGAGCCACTGGGCTTGCCTAGCGAAGCAATTTTGCTTTTTAAAAATTAAACCCGCGTATCTTTGCGTGGGATATAAGCCCCTCAACTTTGGCATCAACCCACCACTTTTCGTTATGTTCATGCATTAGGTCAGCACATTTATGTTATCTCCAGGACCTAAAGGCATTTGAGTTGTTGGCCGTTGCTTTGGATTCTGCCCCCCTCCCTTCTTCTCTAATTCCTCATCAAAATGTATCTGTTCTGGGCTCCATTTTCAATGGACTCAGTTTTCTTGAGAGAATCTAATAAATCTCTGTTATTATGAAAATGATTATTGAAGGCTTAGTGTGTCATTTTCCTTCGGTAACATATTTGAATTTCAAAAGGGACTTTATGGACATCATGCCACAATCCCCCCCCGCCCCAATTTCAAATGATGTGACTTTTTTCTTTTGCTTCACAAAATACATGGTGTTCTACATGAAAAGTTGGCCCTAATCATTTCTATTCGGCTGTTACTGTGAGTGTCTCCTACCTCTATATTGCTAAATAAAGAGAATATGTGCATTTTGCTGCAGAACAACACATTTTGAATTCTCCTCAAATGCAGGTTCCCATGGATAACTAGCTGGAGGAGAAGAGAAATGGCAGTCTGAGCTCACAGGTGAAATCCCATTATAGGGGCTTCCATGAGACGGTACATTGTCTTATAATGCTCAGATATTATTCTAGAGAGTAATGTTCTAAATAGTTTAAGATACCATAATAATTCAAAAGAAATGTTCTTTCTGTCCAGATAGAACGTAATCAGTCTGCCTCCTGATGTATAGACCACAGCCCCTGTACTTTAAGAATGTGGGTAACATAGAATGAATGAAATCCCATGCTTTTACCTGTCTCCTTTATCTTTTGCCAGAATCAGTTACACCAGTTGCTTTTATTCTTCCCTAAAGTACCTCTTTTTATTTTTTCTACTTCTTGTTCACTGAGGCTTTGGAATTAGGTTTCTTTCTTCCTTAAGTCAGTGTTTTTGTATTATGCTTCAATGAAGTATCAGGTGCTGATTTTTCCTTTTTTATTTATGCTTGAAGACTGAAAAAGGGACTCTTTTACTGAATTAGTAATGAAAAATTATTTTTATAATAAGGTCAACAAAGCATTATTACTGTAGGTCATTGGCCAGGACTCAGAAACGTTTTAATTATAGTATATTTCTTACAACAATAATGACATTTGGCCTGTGTTAAATTTCCCATTAGCTTCTCCGCCTGATTTTCATTAGGAGTACCCTGAATTCAGGGCTTAGATGTTAATTTTCATGGCACTTGAATGTTTTATTCAGATTTACTAAAGCACACTGATCCTCTTCCTAGAAGAAGTTTTGTTATTAGGGAATGGCCAATTCAAGGAGGTTTTCAAAAGTACAGAAATAGTTTCAGCTCCTCAAGAGCTATCATATATTTTTCTTCATGTTTTTACTTTATTACTCAGCCTTTCGAACATCAGTTACTGATCAATATTTCTTAGATTTTGAGGGGGTTTTATAATAAAAATGAGCTGCTCTGAAATAGTTTAACATTCAAAAACAATATTTGACTAATGTAAATTACATGCTTACTCATTTCACACATCAGAATTCCAAGGAATTTTACCAATGCATGTTTTCTCTTGATACATCAAATTGGTGTTTAAGTAGTACAAGCATTTCACATGGTGTTTTTAAAAATGCAGCAACCATGAGGAAAAATAAGGATCTTTGGTGATAGAAGGTTGCAAATGACAGAAACCCAATCTCAACAAGTTCAATCATATTTTCAAAGGGGGGGGTGGTAATTTACTCGATCAGATTTATGAGTTGTATAGGGTTTTTCTGGGGTCATTCAGGGCTAGAGTTATGCCTTTGACCATGTCCTTCAGATTGCCTTGTTCCATGTGTTGCTTACCATGGCCTCTCATTGTTCCAGTCTTACATTCCTGACAGCAAAGTATCTTAGTGAAGAGAGAGATGTTGGCCAATAGCACTGCCTGGCAAAATATCCCCAAAATGCCTCTGATTGGCTAAAACAACATCCCTGAACAGCAGCCTAGGGCTGGATGGGTAATGTTTGGCCTCACATAACCTTTCAGGGTCCCCCTTCTGCACCTTGGGGGAAAGGTTGTAGGAACCAGTCTGGTCAAGGAGTTGGCTATTCCTGCACCACATGGAATGAATTTCTCATAGGAAAGAGAGATTCTGTTATTAAGAGTGAAACCATGAGAAAGTCTACTTCTTTCTAACTCTAGGTTTTATACAGAAATTGAGGATAATAACTGTTTCTACCCATCTAAAAACTCAAAAAAAAGTTACCTATTATTACAATGAAATGTTGCAATTTTTAGATTGTTGCTATGATTCTTAGAGACAAATTAGAGAACGCTCAGTAAAATACAGTTTTTTGCCATATTTATACATAAGAAGGATACTATCAACAGGATGTACCTCTGAAGGTGAAACAGATAATTAAGCATAGAAACAGTATAATAACTGCTAGCATTTAGAGCTTACCCTGTGCAGGTTTCATTTTTAAAAAGAGTCCTGTATATTAACTCTTAGAACTGTAGTCTTTATTAGCCAGGTTCTAGAGTCAGATTGCCTGGGTTTGCACCTCACAGCTTTCAGGTCATGGGACCTAGGGCAACTCTTTAACCTCTTTATGCTTCAGCTTCCTCATCTGCCCAATGAAAGCATTAATAGCAGCTACTCCATACAGTTTACAAGGAGGTGAAGTATATCAGCACCTGGGACATAAGCAGCACTCAATGAATGCTAGCAGGGGAGGAAATTTTGTCATTTATTCTTATCTTCAACATCATCATACATTATGATCTACTAATAGGTTCAACCACATGATTCAGTGGTCACTTATATTGAAGATTTAAGTGTATAGCTTTATGACCAGTGATTTTATTTATAAATATATTTATTTATGTGTTTATATAAATTTATATATATTTATTTCAGGCCATCTAATTAGTGGGGCAATTCAAAGAAAATGCAGAAATCAAAGGAATTCATCGATTCCCAAAGTAGCTTTGCTCAGAAGGGAACCACAGTAGATGTGTAGTCATTCAAATTCTCTTACTTTGATAAAAATCATATTGCCTAAAATATGAATTATAAAAGAAACGCAGAGTTCTTGGCACAAAGTAAATACTTTGTTGTCTTGAACTCCTCAACTATAAAAATGAAAGGATGTGGTTTTAAAATATTTTGACCTTATTTTTCCAGATTACACAAACGTTTAAATTTTAAATATTCATACTGAACAAGGACACTGTATTAAGAACTATAACTTCAAGGTTATCAGAAGAACAACTTGCTAAAACAATATTACTTTACTATATGATGATGTGATTCTCTAAGATTATTTTTCAAGTAATTTACCTAAAGGTATTTCAAACCATTATTAAAATGAAAAAAAAAAGTCTTGATACTCATATTTTTAGAAAGAAATAGATTTTATGTTTATAAACATTTTGAAAGCTGTGAAATGGTAATTGTTAATTGTTTCTGTTTACATGCTTGGACATTAACAGTTATTTTGGAGTCAAACTCACAATATTTTTGAAAGCTTAATTTTCAATAATTTTCTTTTCTTAAAAGACAAGTCATACAATTTCTCCACGCAGAGATGTTTGGTTGAGAATGATGTAAAAATTATAGCCTAGCAAAATAGCTCCTGCCTGAAGAGATTACAAATTCTGGTTGTGGGGAAAGCCATGATTATGAGAATATCTAGATCTGATAACAATTTCATCCTTTGATGAAGATCCTTAGATAAAGTCTTATACCTACATAGTCTGTATTTATGCATTACATATATTCACTATACTCAGTTTTTGTTGTTGTTGTTATTGTTTGTTTATTTGGAGTGGAGCTAAGTCCTACAGATCAAAAAGTTTTACGAAATTCTTTTCTACGACTCCTTGGGAACTGATGATGAAATGAGAAATCATAAAATGTAGATACTATTCCAAATAAAGAAATAAAAGGTTTTGGGCACAGAATGGTGAATAAAATTTACATTCTGGTGATGGAGACTAAAAGTAGTTTAAACTAATGTTGGATACTGTTATGAGCTATGAAGTAAAGAAAATAGGGTAATAGGAATAGCATGATGGGCCGACGGGGGGGGGGGGCCGCGGGGTGGGGGGAGAGGCGGTGGCGGTGGTGGGGGTGGGGGTGGGGGTGGGTAGTAGCTAGATCAGAAGATGATTTGTGTAGACTTCTCTGCGCAGATAGCAACATTTCCCCTAATAATGAATGACCTGAAAGCAACAGGGGAAGAGCACTCCCAGCAGAAGAAATAACAAATGGACACATTCTAGGAATGGTAATAGGCCCAGGTAAGAAAGGGAGAGGTGTAGGAAACCAGGCTGGTGAGGTAGGCATTGCCTTGTAGTAGTGATGGTTTAGATTCGTTCTAAATTTACCAGGAAGCCATTGGAAAGTTGAGTAAGGGCGAAGCATGATTTGATTAATTGGTAGACTTGAGAGAAGACTGGCAGTAGTCCAGGCCTGAGATCATCGAAATCCAAATCCTTCATTTCTTTCTTTCTCTTCCATAACCATGCCTTCTTTCTTCTGAAAACCCATAGCTCACTCTTCCTTTATTTTAACAGATATTTATGAAGCCAACAGAGTGTGCCAGATGGTGTACTAGATGCTCTGATATAAAGATGAACGATATGTGTGTGTGTGTGTGTGTGTGTGTTTCCTATCCTCAGTGGACAATCTGTGTTTGCTTGAGTACAGTTGGAATCAAAGGAGTACCTAAATCTTCTTGGGGAAGAGAGGAATGGCTTGAGCTGGGCCTTGAAGGATGAGTAGAAATTGACTAGATAGACAAAGGGACTTATGAGAAGAGTATTTCAGTCAAAAAAGAGAGAAAGTGAAAAATTGAGACACAAAAAAACTATGACATGTTCACTGACAGACAGATAGTTCTGCAAGGCTATGATATGTGGCTGGAATGAGTGCAGATGAGGCCAGCTGAGCAGTCACAGGCCAGAATGTTTGCTGTGCTAAGGAGCTAGGTTTTATCCTGTAGGATACGAGAGCCAGCAAGCAAGACACTTAACCAAGTGGAAACAATAATCAGCTTTCTTCATTAGATGTCAGAATGTGCTGGAACTGATGATGCTGAATTGGAGAAAACTCTTAGAAGGTTATCATATAGTCGAAATGGGGTGCTAATTGTCTGTACTGGAAGAGATGAAGGGGTAAAGGGTAGAGGAGACCCTGAGGCTGGGTGGCTGTTTATATGGGGATGGCTGAGTGGAAGGGAGACAGAGGTGGAGCCTCCAGTACAGATGGTACCATCGAACAGGATAAAGATGTCAGGAGACAAGAGCAGCACTGTTGGGAATAGATTTGACCTCAAGAGTCAGGACCGGGAAGCAGAAGCACCTCTGGATATATCCAGTTGGAAGCTGGATTCATGTGTTAGACCTCTGGAGAGTGTAGGAGCTAAAGGGAAAGGTTTCTAAACCTGTCACAGTATAAAATAGATGCTACAAATTGGTGTTATTTAGGCCCTGTAGATCTCTGAAATATGTTTTCTTTCTTTTCATTTGAACCAATACTTAAAACTCCGTGGCTTTCACATAATAATCGACACCTAATGATACTGGGCCTGCATTCCAGGACAGCAACAATATTCTGGCTTGAGAAAGAGCTGTACCAGTTGATATTAGAATACATTTTTTTTTTTTTTAACCAGAGTGCCCAACCAATTCACTTCACCTATTTATGTCACCTGCTTGGGCCCTAGAATGAAAGAGGAACAGGTTCAAAGATCAAAGTGCAAGGGAAGACTGGATACTGGAAGAAGAAAAGCCTTGGAAGGAATGGGAGGAAGTATTTCTCCAAAAGTTTTTAAATTTCTTCTTTTACTTTCTGGGTTTTCTCCCTAGACTGCTTTTTATAGCCTTCTCATCGACCTCTGGTAGCCTGCTGTCTCTGAACCGTGCAATCTATTTTGTTCATGTTAGAAAAGCTCTTCCTAAACATTAGGTCTTCCGTATTCACTATGGCCCATGAATAGTGTTTCCATGTGGGAATTTCTTCCTAGCACTTACTGGGAAATTTATGTTTTTCCAAATACTGAATCCTGAAAAAAAAATCACTTGAGAAATCTGGAGAAGATACTATAATTCTCCTGCAGTTATTAAAGCTTTAAAAGTCAACATAACACTGTTATTGGTTAGAAGAAACCCACAATGGTCAAACTGAAATTGCAGGAAACAGTGACACGTAGGGTTGGTTGAAAGTGAGATTGCCATTTCTAGGCACTGGGACTGGGCCATGTGGGCCACAAGCAGTCAGGATCATCAGCATCTTCTGAGAATGTATTTAATGTTTGGTCTCCATAGGAGACCGCAAGCTCCCTGAGGCCAAGGATTGTATGTCTAATCGTATCTCTAATTTACCTTTGGCCCCTTGCCTTTTACGCGTTTAGGTCTCTCAGGTAGTGTTAGTTGATGAACAACAGGTAGTGTTAATTTAAAATAGGAAGGGCAGCACTTTTTAAGAGAATGAACGGATGGATAAATGGAATTGTCCAAGAAATTTTTCTAATATATTGAAAGTGAATTTTACAATTTTATTATTTCTATCAATTTAGTTACCATATAGCCAATTAATTTGCCTTAAGTGACAACATATACACACATGCATTTTATGTTTTTCTAGTCATATAGGAAGATTCAATGTCATGGTCACCTTGGTATTTAAAAACAATTTGTAGGCAATATAGATGCTTTTAGGATCATTATTAGAAATTGACTCTAACTGCCTTTGTTCAGGTGTTACACGAAGGTATAATTTAGGATGTGTCTCCAGATGGAAGTTAAACCATCTTAATATACGAAATTCACCTTGTTAAAAATTTCTTGAGAGAGAGAGGGAGAGAGATTGAGATTATTTTGCCATTGCAAAATGTTTTATTGAAAGACACTTGGGATGGTTTGTTAAGTATTTTGAAAAGTCCTTGGATTCTTCAGCACCATTGCTTGCTCTGTTTTTAGTAGATTCTCAAAGTCAGGCCTCCCGGGCTCCCTCCAGAAAAATGGCGATTCATTCTGGAGCGTGAACTCATAGGCTTTCCTCTCCTCAGCCTCATGTGATTCGGTCTGTTGAAAGGAAGGAATATGAGCAGACTGGGCCAGCCCTAGAGGAAAAGGAGGAGGATTTAAAGATGACCATTTATTCATTCAACTCCTTTTGAGCACTTACTATGCACCATGCATGTTCTGGGATATAGGGATATAGCAACAAACAAAACAAACTCAAATCTTTACCGTAAGGGGTTTCCATTCTTGTGTGATGGTTGGAGGGAAGAAAGGCAGAAGATAAACAAGAAAATGTATATGAGATAGTGAGGAATGCTATGGAAAAGTATGATGTAGGAGGGGTCAGCAATGCTGAAGTTTAGTAGGAAGGTTTGATTGGCCACCACCCTTCACTGACAAGTCTCAGGATTCATCCGGTTTGTAGACATGTTTTGTTTAGACCACACGGCTGTTCAAGAATACCAAACCTTAGTTAGTTCTCCACATTTAAAAGCCTTGACATTGCACATAAAAGTCCAAATTTCTGGCTTTGCCTGAAAACTCAGAAGATATGGCAGAATTCCAGCATCAGCTAAAGTTGAGTACTGGCTGCTCCCTTTAAACGTGGTGTCATAAAACGTAGTAAAGTATATCTAAGTATAATAATACTTACACAAAATAGCACTTACTATGGGTCAGGAGCTGTCCTGAGGAATTTGACACGTACTGACTAATTTAATCTTTAAAACAAGAAGTGAGTGCTAACATGAGGCACACAACGATGAGGTAACTTGCCCAGGGTCACAAAGCTAGTAAGTGGTGGGGCCGGTAGTTAATCCTGGAAGGTCTGGGTCCCAAATCCAATTCTAGCTATTACATACATGTCTCGTTCCTTGCTGCCACCTGGTGAATTTTCATGCATTTATATTTGATGAGGCTGAGATTCCAGGTGTCTCTAAGGATCCAGGCGTGACTGCCTTAAGATCCAGAATAATCAGGGGCACCTGGGTGGCTCAGTCGGTTAAGCGGCCGACTTCGGCTCAGGTCATGATCTCGTGGTCCGTGGGTTCGAGCCCCGCGTCGGGCTCTGTGCTGACAGCTCAGAGCCTGGAGCCTGTTTCAGATTCTGTGTCTCCCTCTCTCTGACCCTCCCCCGTTCATGCTCTGTCTCTCTCTGTCTCAAAAATAAATGTTTAAAAAAAAATTTTTTTTAAATGTCTAGAATAATCATAAATTCATAGATAGACCTTCATAATAGTTCCTTCTCAAAGGGTAGGGGGCAGTAGTGTCATTGATACATGGCAGGGTTGTGCCCACTTGTCTGCCTCCTGCAGATGAATCCATTCCTTTAGGGCTGGCCCTGCCCTTGTGGGCAGTTCCCATGAATGCCCCTGACCTTCTTGCCTCACCATGTTTCCTGATTTGCTTTACACAATTGCCTTGACTTCCTCACAAATCCTGAGATAAGGATAAAAGGGCCACAAAAGCTATGCATTTTTCTGAGTAAAATATCCAGCACGATGAAAGATGAAAGCTAATAATCGTTTCCTTTTTTCTTTTTTAATTCCTTTTTTTTTGTCCCCAAAATCCATTTGAGTCATAGGTTTTTAGAAAATAAAACTCTAGAGGGTTGTGTCTGTGTGTGTGCATGCGTGTATATGTGCATGTGTGTCCATTTCAGGGAGGTGAATGCTTGTCACCACTTAAGTGGTGATGTTTGACTTCAAAGGACAAAAAGCCATCCATTACCTATATATTAACAGTGATGAAACTTAGCAACAATAAATATTTAGCAATGCATGAATCCTCTTTTACCTCATTTACAGACTGATTGGAAGGTTTTCACAACTCAAGGGACTGAAATTTGGCATCTATTCTGCTAGCCTAAGTTCATTTTTTTTTTTATCTTCTTCCTTTTCAAAAGTTGTTTCTTAGTTACAGAACATCAAACATAAGTTGGGAGTAATTTTGAGTCTTCAGGGGCCAAGTTTGGTTTTTTTTTAAATTTTAATATCTCTTATTAAACAATAGCCTCCAGAGACAGATATTTATTATAAGACACCATCTCTAAAATTTATATTATTGTCAATGTGTTTGATCAATGGATACCATACTTGTCAACATTTTGAGCTTATGAAGGAATTGGCTTTAAAGGGATCCAAGCAAGGAAGGGTCAGTAGTAAATGGCACTACCAACCCGGGGGTGAGGGCTGGTATCCTTCTCGGGAAGAGGGGGGTGTGTATCTCAGGCAGTAGTTGGGGTACTGGTCGCAGAACAGTTCAGCTCAGTGCTGTGCCCATGGGCAGGAGTCAGGACTAGTTGAGGTCCAAAGGCTATGTCAGCCCCATAGTCCAGGCTAGGTCAGACCTCCAGAGATCATCATCAGCCTTCCAGTAACAAAAGGCAATAACCCTCACGCCCAACTCCTTATTGACCCTAAATCTACACCTCTTTAACATTTCTTAAACAAGACGTGATTTATCTAAGAACATGAATGTTAGCAGGCTTTTGTTCTTGGGGATGCTGCCACTTATTAGCTGTGTGACTTTGGGTTCACCTACTTAACCTCTCCGGGCTTCTGTTGCACAGACTCTTTTGTAATGTGAGGGTAGACTAAACGATTTCTAAGGCACCTGCTGGTTCTAACATTCTGGGAGTCTCTACAAGTCAGTGGGAAAATAGAATTCCCTATATAGTTTTCCTTTCATAAATATATTTATTAGAACATAAGCAAAGAACTTTCTTTGTGCTGAGTCTTCAGATCATGGGGCTTCGTTCTTCATGTCTTCTAAGGACCTTAGCGTGGGCAGGGAGATTTTGTTTTAACATCATTTTTTGGTAGAGTGTCTATAGCCCTGCCTAAAATAGTTTGTTTTCTTCTAATTTCTTGACACAAAAAGGGATAGCCCTAATGTTCCTCCACACGCTGATGGGCCAAAAGCTTTTGGACCCTCTTGGTCTGGCCTTGACTAAATGAAGTCCAGAAGAAGCACCTGTGTTGAACTTACATTCCCATTTTGCTGAACAGAGCTGCCGTGCTAGAAAGAGGAGGCTGTGGTGGAGACGGAAGCCCTGCTCTCAAGTCCTGGCCCCACCATTCTGAACCTCAGCGTCTTCCTTCTGAAAACAAAGGTGGAAACACCAGGGTGCAGTGAGGATCCGTACACTAGGATGTCTCTTTCACATCAAAGATAATGTAATTAAGCTCTCAGAAAAAAAGTACATATATGCATATATATCTGAAACAAAATATATGTATATATGTATCTGAAACAAAAGTTTCCTGGAACAGTACACTTGCGAGTAATTCTAATTCGTTTCAGTGTTTTCCTTTCTCTTTATGTTATCTACTTCATTTCTTTTTAAAATGCTGATCATGACCCACTAAATTGATTTGGTCATGAAAACACTGACCTAGCACACACTTGATCATCTTCTTTTTCCTTGGGAATACCAGAGTTCGGACATGAATATGTATGTGTAGTATCATTGCATGACCAGAATCATCTCCCCTATGCTGGGAGCCCATGTGTATTCCTTTAAAATAAGGGAATGAGTACCAGCTTTACAGATATAGAATTAGGAACTATTCTGGCTGGGGGGTCTTACTAGCTGTGTGACTTTGAGTGAACTACTTAACCTTTCTGTATCTCAGTCTCCTCTCGTAAAAAACTTGGATAATGATACCTATCTCACTGGATGAGATCAATGTATGCATGGTGTTTAACACAAAGTAAGCATGACTTAACCACTCACTTAAATGGTAGCTGTTATTAGCCATTTTGTCAGTAAGCCTTTGCTCTTCCCTTCAGGATATTCTTTGGACCCACTGAGGTTTGTTTTCTTGACCCCTTTACTAATGTAATCATCTCCTTGCTGGCCTTAGGGTTCTGCCACCAGATCAGTCCATCTTGCATAACAAAACCAGATTAAGTTTCCACAAACACCACTGCATTTCATCACTTCACACTCCCTGTTTCACCCTGTTGTTACTTTCCTATTGCCATGCAGGTCCTGTAAATGCACTTTTAAGCCTGCTATTTCTGACTCCTCTCAGTGACATCAGCATGACTTCGACATTCATTCCTCAGCAAACGCTTTTCCTGAGGGTCCTATGCACTGGCATGGCTCAGCTTCTGAAGAGTCAGCAGTGAGCACAACAGTCTGCCACCCCTTTGGAGTAGTGAGGACACTGGCAAGAAACAAGTACACATATTCCCTATATAATGTACAACTATAGGTGATTTGGGGTAGTTGTAAGTGATATGAAGAAAAAGAAGGCATGTAAAAGAGAATAAAATGTGAACCTATTTCACCTTCTTAAAACTTCTGCTGCAGCTTAAGTGATCTTACACCAGCACTGGGAGGCAGGCCCTCCCACTCAGATGGGCCTCCACCTTTTCTTTGCCCTTCAGAGTCCTGTTGGTTCTTCACAGCTCAGTTCCAGCCCCTCCTGCTCACCCAACCTCGAAGTCCCCTCTGTTTCCTCCCGCAGCATTTTCTATCCCAACTGCTTTTTATTCTACTTTGTATTATTATGTCTCACCCATTAGATTATGGGTCAAAATAGCACGTTCTTTTGTGCAACTCTCAGAGTCCTATCATGATACCTCGTTCATGGTAGTGATCAGGAAAATGCAGTTGTTGGAAGGGGTATGAGGAAATGGGTGTTTTCATACCTGGTTGTTACAATTATGAGGCAACTTGGCAGTTTCGATCAAAATGTGTAATGTGCATCCTTTATGACCCAATAATCCCATTTATAGTTGTCTTTCCTAAAAACATGCTAGCGTAATTTTAAGATGAATGTAAAAGTATGACTGTAATCTTTTTCATTACTTTTGAAGTAGTATTTTAGAAGCAACCTAAATATCTATTAGTATAGATTATGATATACACATTCAGTGGATTGCTATGTATGCTACTGTTAAAACGGATGAAGTAGGTTCATAATTACAGATCAGAAAGATGTCCACGATCTCATTACATGAAAAACAAACAAACAAACAAACAAAGCTGAATAACAATATGTATACTTTGAAACAGTGAAGACAACATCAACTGTGGTTGGGGCCGCACAACTGCACTGACTGAAAGGAAAATGAACCAGGTTTACCGATACAGCTGTCTACTCAAAAAAAATAAAATGTAAGTCTATTTGGGGGAAGGATTTATAGATTCGTATAAAAGTTAAGGTAAACTGTTAAAACTCAGTTACTATCATTTTAAGAAGAATAAAGGAAAAGTGGATTTTTAAAAAACCAATTTCCCTTTTTGTCTCACAATTCAAGTTGTAGGTTTTATAAATCTGTCCCCCTTAACTGCCATCATTATTACTAACATTTAATCTGTTGAATCATGCAGACGTCTCCTCTCAACTATTTTAATACTGTCTATACCATTCCCACCAAGGAGAAGCCCAGCCAGTACTTACTTCCATGCAGTAGTGGAGAACTCATTACCTACTAAAGCGGTTGACTTATTTTTGGACAATTCAGATTGTTACAATTCATTTTTCCCTGGAGCCAAAATCTTCCTCCTTATTGCTTCATTCATTGTTCTTCTGCTTCCTTTTGAGGACACACAGAACATTTTTCTCTTGACAGCCTCTATAAAACTTGAAGGTAGTTGTATTCTGTGTGTTCTCACAATTTACCTTGCTCTCTCTGTATAGTTGTTTTTTTCAATGTTTTTTTCTTAATTTATTTTTGAGAGAGAGGGAGACAGAGTACAAGCAGGGGAGGGGCAGAGAGAGAGAGATAGATGCAGAATCAGAAACAGGCTCCAGGCTCTGAGCTGTAAGCACAGAGCCGATGTGGGGCTCGAACTCACAAACTGCGAAATCATGATCTGAGCCAAAGTGGGATGCATAACTGGCTGAGCCACCCAGGTGCCCCTATATAGTTAATTTAAAAAGATCTCTTAGCAGTTCTGTTTTGTCAGCAGAAAAACAAAATTATGACAAGGAAATTAATCAGTTTTAATTTTGATTAGGACTTAATTCCCAATTTAGATATTATTATTATTATTATTACTATTATGATTTGGTAAGAAGATATTTAGATCTGTGGCTCTCTGTACATGTTCTGTCTAGTTTGTGGTCTTCCAGAGCAGAGCATTTTGTCTTATAAATCTTTATGTTCTCCTTGCCTCTCACTCTTACATTACCCATAATATGTTTAAATTTATTATGTACCTACCATATCTTTTTAAACAGATGGATTAATTCATTGTATCTACCTATGTATACAATAGATTTCTTTTAATATACTAAATATAATTTTTGGCTCAGGTCTTCCAAATCTAGGAAATGTGGGTCTCTGATTTACCATCAAAAATATTAGGCTGCTAATAGTCAATGTAACTGTATTCTGAATGGGAATGCCACAGTAATTCCTTAGCTATTAAAAAAGAATCTTTTTGACAAGTAATTGATAAGTAGATTTATATAGACTATGTCTTTTAGTCCTAAGAAATGAAGTTTAAAATCTCATAAAGTTTCTATTGAATATCTATGTAAAGTTTTTCAATGACATTATACCCAGTTTGGATTTAACTCGCTGATGGTTAATGTCCTATTAGTAGATGACTTATTATTTTACTTATTATGTATATATTTTTACCAATTATTGGCATATCTTTTTGTGGCCATTACATTTTATTGATAACAGTGAAAATCAAAATAAGCATATTACTTTAAAGAATAATTTCTCAAAGTCATGTATCTGTATCTTCAAATCTTATTCTATGTTTTAGCTGCTTACCACAATATTGACAGGCATCTGATTGTGTGGCCTACTTCTAATTATAGATATAGGCTACTTCACATGGAGCTGGATATTTCTAAGAGACTAAACAAAACGTGTAATGCTGTGAACAAGGAAAACAGCAGCATGTTTTTACTGTAAATTGACTGTTGTCATAAACAATAATTATCAACACAGTGTTGGTATCATGATACTGTCTTGGGCCTCATCATTCAAACTATTTCTCTTTGTATTTCACTGTGATTTTTTAGAGGGGGAAAAACCCAACAACTGTCAATCTAATCATTATATTCAGCCTACATTACCAAGCAAAACATATTTACAGCTAGATCTACACTGTTTTTACAAGTTTATTAAAAACATGTGTTGCCCACTGCCAGAAATAGCTACAGCAAATGCTGACACCAGTAGGCAAACTGTCTCTTCACTTTCTTCTGAAGATTTAGCTACCCCATCACTTTAACTATGAGTTATAAAGTAGATGTTCCTGTGTGAAAATGTGTATCATAGATAAGAACTGTGTGTGTGTGTGTGTGTGTGTGTGTGTGTGTGTGTGCGTGTGTGCGCACGCACGCACACACGTGTGCACGGGTGCACACGGTAGGGGGCAAGTGCCCACACTCAGAGGGCAAAGCGTTGGAGATGGTGGGGATGTAATAATAGAAGGGCTTAGATGAGGGGAACCAGGAGATCATGGCACTCCTTTATACCATTGAACTGGGATCAGAGGCTAACAACTAATGAAATAAAGTTAAATCATGCGGCCTTTGGCTATTTGGCTAATTTTAAAGAAGCATAACATTACCCATGGTATACTTTAAACCTCCATTTATGCTCTGTGTAGAAATTTAATTAATTTTTTAATAATCTTAGTTATAATAATTTATTATGTAATTATTGGTTTATTGACCTTCCACACAGCTCCACTGCCCTCAAATAGCCTGTAGACCCCACATGACTCTCTCTCCCTTGTTTGCCACTGCTCCTAACATATAGTAAGAGCTCAACAAATATTTGCTCAATGACTGAATATTTAAAAAAATGGAAGGACCGAGGAAGGCCCATTTTCTATATTTAGCATGTAACCATCCTACATTATTCTTTCCTTTCTCTGAATCCTGTAGTCTATGTATATTAATCACTCAGTTCATCACTTGGCTGCATAACGTATTATGTTACTCCCTAGCTATTTGAGAGATGTACATCTAGCTCCACATTAGTTTATTGACTCTCTAGGGCCTTTGTATTATTTCTTTTCAGCAACTAATCTGATGAGGCATCCACTGGGCATTTAGTACATACTTTGTGTCTTCACTGTGTTAAAATAGATTTCAAACCAATGTGAGAAATAGCGTTCTATCATCTGGTCGGAAACATCAGTCTATTTCATTCTTCAAAGACTCCGTGAACTTCCCGAGAATTAATCCAATGGCACAGAATGATTTGGTATTTTCCTTAATAGTTAAGAGATAACTTTCCACAAGTTGCAATTGCTCTGCATTGTTGAGTGAGTGATAATGAATTGGTTTTCCATCTCTTGGTGGCACAACAGGGTAAGTTCAAGAATGTGAAATATATTTTCAAAATGAAAAGCAAATGTCAATTTCTTTATAATCTCTTTCTAATGATGATAGTAATAATAATAATAGTAATAATGATAATAATAAACAACTCTGGAAGGGTGCTACCATAAAATGTTACTAAATAGCTGCGAATACCCAGTTGTACATGCTGCTGTCATAATTAATTTACAAAGCATGTTGAACTGGTCTAACTGCTTGCTTTCCCCTCTGAATATGGATACTCATTCAGGCATTTATAGAGGTGGTACTGTGCAGAAGGAATGTTGGCATGCCTTGTCATTAAAATCCTCAAAGTTTCCCAAGACCTGCAGTTTTCAGTTAAGTAGTTAATTTTTTTTTTCTTTTTGTCTTATTGTTTTCATACCATGCTTTGAATAGAAGGATTAAGTGCCTTATTGTCTCTCTACCAGGAAAGGTAGTTTGGGACAAACAGATGAATGGCTTTACAAATGGAAACCAAAAATCTTAATCTTACTATAAAAGCGTAACAGGAAACCGCTTTAGCATTTGGTTAGCTACTATAGTATATATACATAAGCCAGATAAATGTAGGTGATCAATGCTGCACACATAGTTTTCTGAACCTTTTCTTGTCCTCATAATTATCTTTAATTTTTATAATGAAACACATATTGAGTATTTGACCAAAAAAAAAAAAAATCAAGCTGGAGATTTATGGGAAGTCATAGAATTGAGATGACAGTGATAGCAGTTGTCAGAAAACTACTCTATTCAGTGAGGAATAGAATCCAATTGGCGTTCTAGAAATCTTCAAATCATATACATTCTAGTCCAAATTAGAGACATTTGTAGGATTCTAAAACCTTTGCATGATGATTTCATCATGACTTTCAGAAAGGTGAGGTCAACATTGACATAAATATTGTGGGTGGTTTATATTTAGAATAAAAAGGGAAGATATTTTCTACAAATTGCATGAGTCCTGCCTTTGCCTTCATTTTGACTATATAGCCACTGTCCTGACTGCCTTTGGTGCTTTCTGGATGAATCTCTTGTCTCAAGTCACTCGTATCAGTCCTGGTTTTTGAACACTTTTTTCCAGATGATCTAGACTTTTGATTTATAATCCCGAGAGAAGTTACCTCTGTGACCTGTGATTAAATCTGCTCATAGAGACAGACAGACAGACAGTGATGCATTTTGGAGTGTTTTCGAAAAGTGTTAAATTCCTCAAAAGAAAATTAATATATGAAAATACTTAGTTCCTCTCTCTATATATCTCCCCCCTCTTACACTCCATGTCTTTCTCTCTCTCTTGCTGTAATTATGGTGGAGGACCCTACAAGTTGACTATTTTCAATAATATTTAATGAGAGTTAACTGAGCAGCCTTCTAAGAAAAACCTTCTCTCTATAGCCTTTTATACTTACTTTTCTGTATTATATGATCTTGTCAGGTTTTAAAAAGAATCAAGATCACTTACCTCAGAGTTGAAGAGTCATTGAAGTTATCTCTAGGTGGCTTTTCTTCTTAAAGTATGGTTTTAAGTTTTACCTACTTTAATTCTACTGCGAGGGTTGAAATAGATTTTTATACAATAGTGGATCATATCTATCTATCCTTCAACTAAAAACAATAATGGAAAACAGTGACAAAAAAATAATAAAAACCAAAACTATCTTTAGTTTGTTACTTTTTACCATTTCTTGTTTGGCTAATATTTTATTATGTCCAAATATGAAACCACCATGTATTGATAAAATTAACAGGCGATTTTGGTCTGATAATGTTGGCATCATTTCTGATTTTTCAACATCAAGTCCATATGTCCTGGATCTTAACTGTTTTGATTTGACAGTGTTAGTTGCCTGTGGAAGTCCACGTGGGGAGCCTGGTCATAAAGATTGGTTATGATTCTCCATGTGTAATACCGAGGACAGCGCCCCACCATTTCTGTGTTCAGGAGATGGTGTCCTCTAGTCATTCCATATGGACTTGTTAAAATAGTTCATACTACCATCAGATTTGGTGATTTCAAAGTTGTGAAATCAGCAGTGACTGTGTATCATAACTGGTTAGAAAATGTGTCTTACATCTGGCTCTCTCTTCAATTTTTGCTGAAAATAACATAATAAAGCCTCAGGAGTATAACAGTCTTCTGTTGTACTTTGCTCTGCTTCTAGCCTTAACCTTTTACCTTTTGCTCCACATCTAAGCTTTTCTACACTCTATGGCTAAATTAACCTTTCTAAAACATCATCCAATACAAGCCTATTACATTAAAATCTTTAGTTTCTACTAGCTTCAAGTGAAAGCCACATTTCTCAGCCTGCCACCATACATTTCTTTCCCTTTTTCCCTCTCTGAACTCATGTTCTCCAAGCATATCATCCACGTTTCTTTTTTTTCTTCTTTTTTAAAATGTTTATTATTTATTTTTGAGAGAGATAGACAGAGTGTAAGCAGGGGAGGGTCAGAGAGAGAGGAAGACACAGAATCCGAAGCAGGCTCCAGGCTCTGAGCTGTCAGCACAGAGTCTGATGCGGGGCTCGAACTCATGAACCATGAGATTAAGACCTGAGCCAAAGTCGGACTCAACCAACCTAGCCACCCAGGAGCCCCCACATTTCTTTTTACCTTTGCATTTTCCTCTACCTTCTTGTTGTACTGTGGTATTGTGGAAAGAGCATAAACTTTGGATGGACTGGCAATGGATTCAAATCTTGAATCTACCACTTAATAGATACATGGTTATAAATTATTTAATCTGAACCTCAATTTCCTCATTGGTAAAATAAGAGTAAAAGACAAGTGCAGAGAACATTAAATTGAGGGTAATTTGATTTCAAACATGTACAAACACACACACATACACACACGATTCTAGTAGGAGGTATTCAGTTCTATTTTTCCTGATATTCCCTTTTTTTCTTCTCAATTCTTATCTGAGACCAGACCATACTTTCACATTCACCTTCTCTCTTCTCCATGAGGTAACTTCATTCTCTCCTAGTCCCGAGCTAGAACTCCCTCTCAGAATTTCTCTGACATTTGTGGCCAGTCTTAAGCACCAAGCATGGCTTACTCTGTGATTTGTTTATTGTATGATATCAGATATACACCACAGTCTGTCTCCCCTGTGGGCGAATAACGAAGGCATAGGTACCATCTCATACATACATTCCCGTGTCAAGCCCGTCAGGGTAGGACATTACAAGTGCTAGAAACTTAATGTACCTTCGCTCTTGCTGGTGTGCTGATGATAATGACATTACTGGGAAATCTCAAGCCAGCCACCACATATTTGCACAAAATCAGCTTCATTTCATCTAAGAGTTGTGGACATTTTTGAAGCAAGGGCTATATATGTACCAATATGTATGTCCCAGTTACTTCGCTGTCATATAATCTGATGGCTGGTGCCCAGACTATCCAGTTGTTAAGTACTTTTTAATGTCTCTCCACTGTTTATGGTACATCTTCTAATGCAAAATCTTTATGAATTGCTTTATATGCTTATATTTAGTTCCCCTTGGAAAGAATTCAAAACTGCAACTTTCTTTGATTATCTGGTTTGGAAAAGAAATGTGTGATTTCTGATGAATTGTGTGCTATTTTCTGAGAATTTCTCCACTGACACATCTTTTGAACAGAAAGGATTTGTTGCCCAAGTTCTTACTCATGAGCTTTCAATAGACTTCAGATGTGGAGAAGCATTGCCCTCCTCAAATACGATTTGCAACTGCATTTCATTCACGTTCCTCCCTTTCATGAAATTGAGATGGACGTCTGGGCCAACTATAAAGAAAAAAAAAATAGATGTGAATTGCATTTATTCTAATAATATCAGATTGTCCTACAAACTTATGCTTGATGCTGTAAGGCACAATCACATATCTTGGATATTTTTTCTTTTTTAAGTACAATGAAAGTTAAAACATGGTAATATTGACTCTGCCCAACACAAATGTGGTCTATTTCAAAGTGAGGTAGCTATCTGGAAGAGATTTTCAACTTTGGATTATGTTGATGCTAATGGTTAAACCTGCATACCTTGTCTTTGATGTTCTGTCTGGGCTCATGTGAAGTAATGGGATTAAAAATAAAGTGTACACCTTTCTTTTGATCTGAGTACCCACAAGGAAAAAAATTATTTGAAGAGCCTGTCTCCTGCTATAATTTAGCAAATACCACTGCTCTAACAAAACCAATATGATGCCGGGGCCCAGTTTACAGATTTGACAGGTAATGTACACTAAAAGTTTTCATAGCCATTGTTCTTTTTCCTTAAGCAATGTCATTGCAGATAGTGCTGTATGAATGTGGCCTTATACCATCTACAAAAATCAAGGCAAGTTCAATTAATTTTAAGCAATCTCTTAACAAAGTAGACGATTTAGGACTGTTAGTTAGTGACAAAGTGACAGCAAAAAGATGCTGGCGCAGGAACTTTACCTTGCTGGGCTAGTTCCAAAAAGAACCTGTTTATTGCATATTTTCTAATGAGACTTTACTCATCTTCTGCTTGGTGGACCATATATATATTCATACATATACATATTCACATACTTGAAAGACTCTAATCAATATAGAAACTAACCACTCCAAACTGTGCTCGTTTCAAAAATGAATGAATAAGGTTTTCAAATATTTTCCCTTAAGGAAAAGAAAAAGGGGTAGGGGGAGACAGATGCTTTCCTCAGGTGAACTAAAAAAGCTTAGCTTGGGTTAACTGTGCCTGGAAACTCTTAACCCAAGTTAGCCATTGTGAGTCCTTTATGAAACCCTTTGGTGTTTTGAATAGATCTTTTAGTAGACAAGTGGCTTTTTCCGCAAACTCCAAGGTCATACAAGACACACCAAAAGGAGATGGTAACTTCAAGTTCCCTTTTCAGTATTTATTATCTTAGGAGGTGTGATGAATCCGTAACATAAGACCAAAACAGAACTCTTCACATTCTTTCTAAGACCAGCTTCTCTTCCTCTTTCTGTCTCTGCTTTTGCAGTCATTGTTTTTGTTTTATTTTGTTTTTCCTGTAAATGGTGGTACTGTTCTCTGTTCATCCAGGTTCACCTGTCCCACCGGGTGATGGAATAACATTTAAGCTCCTTGCCAAGTCCTTTGCCCTGAAGGCCTTCCACAATCTCTAGTATTATCTCACTTCTTTCTAACCACTGTCCCTCCTTCGAGCTGGACTGACTTCCCTCCTCTGTCCTTTGTCTGACAAATACTGACCCCTGTGCCTGAATGCAGCCTAGCCCTTAGTTTCTTTTTACCTTTCCCCCAACAGGCCTGCCTATACTGAACTGAAGTGTCACTCATACTGTTGAAAGTTGCCCTGCAAAAAACATACCAAGCAAAAGGCATCTCCTCTGGGAACTCACATAGAGAATCATTTGTTCTTGTCATCTCGACAAAGGCCACACTCCATAGCAGGGCATCCAATGTATGGGGCCTTCGTGATTCTCTCTGCAATCTTTTTCCCAGCACTCTGGTCCCACCTCCTTATACACACAGTAATCCTGCCTTGGGGAACCAAACTCCCCGACTGGTTCTACTCTCCCTTGCCTCCACCTCCCCCATATTCCCTCATCTGCCTCAAATGTATCCTTCCTCCCCCTGGGGCTCTCCCTCACTTACCCTGCAGTGCCCCTAGGAAGCTGCCTGTAAACTTGTTCCATGCTCCAACTTGCTCTGGACCCACTCTGATCCCAGCCCTTATTACATAACACTACAATTAACCTTTCCACTTCTTTTTGTTTGTTTGTTTGTTTGTTTGTTTGTTTTTTACTTCACTAGATTGTGAGCTCCTTGAAGTCATGGCCACATTTTGTTTATCACTGTATCCACAGAACAATGCCAAATATAAGACCCTAAAGAGGTTTGCTAGTAGTAAGAACAGATGTGGCGCTTAGAGTCTGTCTTATATTATGGCTCATTCTAACTATTTTCTATTGGAACATAAATGTCCTAGCGGCAAGTGTTGTGCTTTATGCAGCTTCCTTCCTAGAGTGTATTGTACTATTTGTATATGACAGATATTTACAGAATGTTTTTCTCTTGAATTATTCATTCAGATGAGTGTTAGTCTTCAAACCATGCTCTCACAAAACTACAGTTACTTCAGTGCTGATGTTATTTCTTAAAATATTTTGGGAAATGGCCTCCACTAATAGTTTAGGAACCACCCAAGTAAACTTTAGTACTTATTGTGACCTAAGATATTTCTCAACTTAGTCATCACAGTCAGTCTTTTTTAACTCTGACTTCTGGTTAGAAGTTAAAAATGCCTCAACCCCCCCAGTTTAGTAATTTTGAGCATATTCATTATAATGATTTGTGAAATTCCCAAGGGCAATGACAGTATCTGGCACAGTCTTCCTTGAAGATGAACACAAATGAATGAATGATTGAATGGAAGAAACAAGTATATGACCACCTCTGAAGACCAAAAATGTACTCCCTTATTTCCAATGATATCAACCTAATTGGAGTGCATTTTGGAAGAGATCAGTTATGTCAGTGTATTTCTTTCAGTGAAATGAAAAATAATAATAAATCTGCCTCACTGTCTAAGAGTCATGCCCTGCATTTTCTGTGATGGGTAAGGAGCTTTGAGCCACTGACAGGTGTGTCGGTATTTGGGTTTGAGTTCTTCCCATCATCTGATAACGGAGTCCTTTCTTTGAAGTCTTCCTTGTCGGTCCCCCACCCTTGGGATTCTAGACTGTCACCTACTAAGCTTCTTTCCTCATAAACTCTTATTTTGCTCCATGCCATCTTTCTTTCTGTTTCTTTTCTTTCATTCCAGTTATTGGATTTTCTGACACCTTACTGCAAGATCCTCTTATCTTTACGGCCATGGACTTTTAGGGTCTTAGTGACATACATAGCTCACTGGCATAGATACTCTTAGTGTGTACAGTAAATTAGAAGAGAATATCCTTAAAAAACAAGTTGGAGTCCTAGACCTCCAAGTAGGGCAAATAGAAAAAAAATTTTTTTTAACATTTTTTTCTTCTTTTACAAACTGGCATTAAGTCTGGTGAAATAAATGAATGATGTCAAGTGCAAGTTAACTCATGCAGACACAAGTGATAATGAAGTAGAACAGTCATGAGGGCACAGTTTCTTTAAAAAAGAGCCACGAGGATTTATTGTATTCTAAGTGTTATCATCGCTGCCATTCACATACGCATGCATATTTGCACACACAGGCATCTAAAGTTGAAACTGAATACAGGGCACTTTCTGCTTTGAACTTTAAGAATAATTTAAAAGTATTCTAAAAGTCAACTTTGATTCCCTTCTTTTGTGGAATATTTAAAGAAAAAAAGAAGCATGGAAGCAAAGGGAACATATTTCTCGCATAAGTCTTTGCTATTAGAAATCGAGAATACGTAGCCCCTATTTTTATCACTCTGAATGGCATATATTTCTTAAAGCAGACCGGGTTTTCAGCAAGTCAGCCATAGTTTTCCAGAAGTATACAAGTAGCTTCAATGACATTTCATCAAATGGTTTCCAAAGTACAAGTTTCTAAGACTTCAGCCTACTGGGTCAACTTTAAAAAGAAACCATGTCAATTGAAAAAAGTTTAAGAAAGTCAAGGCCAGTGCTGGTCAGTGTACTGGAAATGGATATTACAGCACTCACTGTTGCTCCTTTGCCTTTCCAGTCCCTGTAAACCTCCACTTAAAAACAGGAGTGACCCAGACACAAGACAGGACAAGATTGTGGCTACATGAGATGATATCAAGGACTTGGTGGCATCACTCCCCACAACTATAAGCAAAGGGCATATTTGATTTGCGAATATTTCTCAGAAAAGACATTTTTTTATTTTCCATTATTGAACAAAACAAAGAACTTAACGCAGAATAAAGCTTGCCAAATTTGTTGATTTTAGAGGAAACCTCAGACTTGTTATTCCTCTTTCAGGGGGTATCAGAGTGATAATAGTAGAAAGCCCCTTAGCCCAGAAGCCTGAAGACATGGTTCTAATCCCTTGACAGAGTCAAAAGTCCCTTAGCTTTATCTTTGATCTAAGTTTTCTAGAGTAGTGTTCCCTAAAATGTGTTCTATTCATGTAGATCCATGAAATGAGCCTTAAAAAAAAAGAAAGAAAGAAAGGAGGTGCAGGGACACCGCTGCAAAATTTATCTCCCTGTAAATATTCACCAAGCACATTCATATTTAAGTCAGAGAATCCCTGAAGTAAGTAAAACTGTCTAACTTGATTCAATCTAATATTTAATCTAATATTTCAAAACTTAATATTTAACCACATTTTTTTAAAAATTCATAGAGCATTTACTAAAATCCTGAGGAGCTAGTATATTCCACAACACAGTTTGGGAAAAGGTGCTTTTTAGACCTTTGGCTCTCTACCTCAAAAATGAGGGGTTAAAATTAAGTAATTTCTCTGGCTCCTATCCAATTTCAATTCTATGGCTGTATAAAAATTTTAGTTTTTGTAGTCACCAAAGTCAGAAGTTACATAAATGCCGGGGAGTAGGATGATTTTTCACACAAAGTAAGTAAAAACAAAGATTTTTATACATGTGTGTTTACCATCAAATAAACAATCTCTTCCTCTCCATCTTAGGCTCCTTCATACTCTTTTAAAAATTAATGTAAAATCCACACACCGTTCCTTATTTTTAATTTTTAACCTAATACAAATTTGATTTCTATTGAAACTTAAAATCCATATATAGTATCATACACACACACGCGCACACACACACATACACTCACACATATGTATATACTTGTGTGTATTATCCTATATATAGTATCAGTTTAAAACTGTATGATAAGGCCACAGGAAAAAATAGGAACTATTTTTTTAAATCTTTATGAAACTCTGTATTTTTCAAGTCTCATTGCTGTTGTTGTTATTGCCCTCCCCCACATCATAAGTTCCTCGGAGAGCATGAACAGTATTCTCCGCATTATTTTTGAATGTTCCATTGCACACGATATTGGATACTCTGTAGTTGCTTCTTATTTTTGTAAAAGTACCCAATAATGGCTAAATTGCTTACAAGGAAGCTACACTTTCTCTCGTGTTCTTAAATGTTCTACAGGTACAGAGACAGTTATATTCTTGTTTTTAAACTATTGGAGAAGCAAAACATTTGTAGAACTAATACCTACTTACAGAATAACATGGTCTCTGCCTGCCTGGGATGGGCTATGTTGCTGTGTCTCTATGTCACCGTAACTAAGTCATGGCTATGTCATCCTAACTATGGGGCGTTAACTCTTAGACTCTTAATTTACCCACGCGCAAAATCTTTTAAGGACATTTTTCAAACTGTTTGCTATCTAACTATCTCCTTCTCCACTCCCCAATTTTTATGTATATATCAAATGCTGTGAAATGTCTCAAAGTATAGTGGAAAAACTCTTCTCACAGGATAAGCATCCTTGTTTATAGAGTTAATATGATGTTCACAACAATGAATGATTATGAATAGATATCTTTCACTGGGGAAGGAAGCCGATGAGGTTAAGGAAAAAACATTTCTTGAGCACTTGCCATGTGTCAGGCATAGCCATTATCATTTAATTCACACAAGTGGAGGCATTGTCAACATTCTCGTGATAAACTGAGGCTCAAAGAGACTGACTTTTTTTACCAAAGTCACACACTAAGTGGTAGAGTTGAGATTTAAGCTAAGTACTTCTAATTTCAAGTCCATACTCTTTCTGAAATGGAAACAGTGGCATATTTTTTTTTTCTAAAATCATCTAGCAATTGAAGTGTTGTGTTACAGAAAGATTTTTAAGGAGAATTGAACCATTGAGTTGTTCTAAGGAGATTTCTATATCCATTTTATCAGATTGCCAAAATTCCGGAATCCTTTTCTCTTTCTGCCTGAATGCATTACATATGTCTAAAAAAGTTCGATAATAAAGTAAAAAATCATTTATCATAGTCACTGATGAGTGTTATATTACATTTTGAGATGGTTTTCTGAAACACGTGTCTGTGGAATATTGTATGTAAAATTTCAGATAGATTGTTCTTTGAAATTTAAAACAGTACAGAGTGGCCCTAGGGCATTTGTTTGTTTGTTTGTTTGTTTGTTTGTTTGTTTTCTGCCCCTGTGCCCACAGCCCTGAGTATCTCCTTCTGGCTGGTTGACTCGGTGCTGTCACCACCAGATCCCTCAGCTTTGGGTGCATACCTGCCGCCCCCCACCCCCGCCCCCCCACCCCCCACCCCTCCCCACCCCCCGCCAAGGCCTGGAGATGAGCTGGCCTCAAGTGAAGGGTGAGGGGACACCCACACACAGAGTGTGTTTTTGCTGTTTATGTTACAGTCAGCACTGAAGGACGCACAGCTTCTCATGGATAGATGGTAAATATTTTCCATTTAATTTTTTGCAAAAATGTGTTGAGATGATATTCATATAACTTAAAATATAACCACTTTAAAATGAACAGTTCGTTAGCACTTAGGTCATTCACAAATGTGCAGTAGAACATTAGAATAGAATAGAACCACCACTTCTATCTAGTTCTAAAACATTTTCATCACCAAAGTAAAACCCCTCACCCATTAAGCACTTTCTCTCCTATTTCTCTCTCCCCAGCCCTGGCAGCCACCAATCTGTATTCTGTCCTTATGGATTTATTTATTCACATAGATGGAATCATACAACATGTGATTCTGTGTCTGGCTATATTCCTTTATATTCCTTTAGCAGAATATTTTCAAAGTTCATCCATCTTCCATCATGTATCAGTACTTCATTCCTTTTTATGGCTGAGTAATATTCCATAGTATGTATATACTCCCACTGGTTTGTTCATTTATTGACTGATGGACATTTGGGCCATTTGTACTTCAAGGCTATTTATTGGACATACTACTTGTAATTGCCCCCGCCCCGGCCCCTGCCGCCTCCAAAAGCCTGTTGCAAAAGCACTTCAAATGGGCAGTTTACAGTTGCAGAGGGGGCATGATAGGCCTGCATCTGATGTTAACCTGCCATTAAGGTTCTTTTTGATGCTGAACTCACTAAAATGTATTGTTATGCTACCTTGATGAATGATATACAGTATATGTGGGTTATATGTACTGTATCAAAAACCAGATATCTTTCAGATGTAATATGTAACTATTTATGGTGTTGTTGTTTGTGTTCTGTGCTAAATCTAATAGAATTATACATGCCTATTTGGATAGCTTAGGTTAGAGACACAAAAATAAGTTCTCCCCAAAGCGTTAAGTGTACTCTTTTGTCAATTAATAAAGAAAAGCTATTGAAAACATTAAATTATCTGGCATGTCTACATATATAATAATTATGCAGCCCAAGCTTTTCCTTTTGCAACAATTTATATATTACATAAACCTAAGTTTCTCATCCAAGTATCATTTCAAGAGAAGCAAGTTTAAATAATGGAGGCAATGGGGAAACATAATATTACGATAATGTTCTTTGGTGCGGTTTGGAGGGTTTTAGGAAACATTTGGAACTATTTTTCTCATAAAGTCACTTAACTATTGAAGTGTTATGATAGCATTTCCCTCTGTGTTGTATACAATACAAAAGGAGTCCAGCTAAAGGAGACAGCAATTCTTAATATCCTGATGAGAGGGATTTCCACTAACCGGCAAATTACATGCCCTGGTATCCTGGTATTAATTTAATCCAAAGATACAGCAAAATAAGGAAGGACCAGGTGATTTAAGGAGTCTCCTTTGCTTTCAAATGCCCATTTCTTTGCAGCGTCACTTAGCAAAACTACATGAAACTTTCAGGCATAGATGGAAAAGGACCTAAATTTTCAGAGAGTAAATACTCTTAACTAAATTGATCTAATTTTTTCTTGAGCATTTCGAACAAGATTATAAACTGATACTTTTCTGAAAACTGTTGTGATGAAGAAAATATTCAAACTTTTCTTACACCATTATTATTGGCCTCTTTGAAACTTGACAGATATGTGCCTCAAAGGTTCTAAACATCTGTCAAGTGTTAACTTAGATTAAATTCCCCTGTGAATTGATAACCATTATGTTCTTCGCATTTGACATATAGATATTCACTGGTGATTGTTTCTTATTATAAAATAACTATAGCCTTTATATAAGTTTAAATTGTAACAGCGATTAAAATGTAATGCTTTTTAAGGTATATAATCTTTGAATAAGGAAATGAAAGCTATTTCATGTGTGCTCTTAAGTATAGAATATTTTTGTTATATTGGAGCTTAAAAACCATTTCTGTTGAGGGCTGCAGTGCTATCTATTATTACGGATGACTAGAGGCTATGGCTAAGCTATACATCAGAATGAATAAATTTCCTTGTCAGTGAACGTTGGGAAAGTACTTGAGAGACCAACCTCAAGAAAAGGGAATTTGTTTCAGGCTGTCGTTGAAGTGGTCATTTCCAACCCCCTCCCCTTCAAACAAAAATGAGACAGAACAAAACAGTGGCTCCAACAGCAGGTAATTTAAAGGAAAGAGAGGAAACTGGAGAACAATGTGGACTTTAATTGAACTCCCCTTCCAAATGAAGCCGCGTTCTTTTGGTAGGGTGGAGTGAGGACCATCGGCAACTTCAATTAAACTAATGGGACATTTTTCCATTTCCAAGTAGAATTTTCCGGGGAAATGGACTGGAGGTGGGATTGAAGGCCGAGTGGCATCCAGCATCCACCATCCACCACCTCTCATTGTCTTGCAACCTGAACAAAAAAAGTATGGCCTAAGACAGAGGCCACTAAACCACTCTGAACTGCAACTGAGGACAAATGATTAACCGTTTCATTGCCAGGGGCCTCACCACAGAAGTGAGCGGGGCAGAATCCTCCCTGGAGCTTAGAGGCCATACGCTAGGTACACAGCGGGTAAGGGCTGAACAGTGGTGTGTGTGCACCCGCCCTTGCTGGGGCGACATAGTCTAAATCCTAGAAGCCGGAGTTGCATTGCTATGTCGAGGCCTTTTATCCTAACTCAGGGAGAGATTTAAACAACAATCCTAGAATCTTTCATTGGCGGGTATCTTAGTGCTCTGTGTATCCAAGGGGACAGTCTGATTGTTCATACGTCTTACCTTAGAAAGACCCAAAGTGAGATTTCCTCACTCTACCTATCCACCCTAATGCTACCCTCTTGAACACAGACCAAGCAGCAGAAAACAGTGGAGTCCTTGACCGTGTAAGAACCCTGGTACCTGAACAGGTGCTGTCCTCAGTTCTGCTCTGTGCACACATGCGGTTGCACGCATACCACACTTCCCACACCATCTTTTCCGTGGCATAAAACCTATCTGTTCTCAGGTTTTTGAAATGCATCTCTGACCTAAGCACATACCAAATTCTGTTTACTCCCCGTAGTTTTCCTCTGTTGCTAAGAGCTTTGTGATCCGAAGTAGTCACTTTCTTTCAAGTTCCTGATCATTTCCACATCCCCTACTCACCTCTCCATCTCAAATTGTCTGAGTTAAGTCCAGAAAAGTAGTTTCCCTACTTGTTTCATCTGCCTTTTTAGAGCTTAAACTCTTAGCAGAGTAAGTCAAGAATTTACCCAATATTGTGTTTTTGCCAAGCAAGCAAGCCTTCCAGATGGTGTCCTCATGGTTGAAGTCCCCCCACCACTACTTTATGTTACTTCTGTTCCTGCTTTGTAGTCTCTTACCAAACCATGTCCTCTACCTGGCCTGGCAGCCTGCAATGCACTTCCCAAAAGAAATATGTGTATATATCACCACCGTTTTTTCTCTTTTCTTTAAAGTGTTTTCACCCTTGGTTTTATAATCTACAAGACAGATATTATGAACTTCGTAATATACATAGCTCTCTACTTTGAGCTAATCTTTTTCTTTTGGATGAAGTTTTCTTTTTGGCCAGGTGTTGTTCTAAATAATAGCACTAATATTAAAAAGCTAGTATTAGATAATTACTATGTGCCACATTCGGTATAGGTTATTAACATCTATAACTTCATTTGATACAAACTAACAGTAATTCTTTAACATCTTTTTTTAATGTTTTATTTATTTTTGAGAGAGAGAGAGAGAGAGTGGGGAAGGGGCAGAGAAAGAGGGAGACAGAATCTGAAGCAGGCTCCAGGCTCCGAGCTGTCAGCACAGAGCCTGACACGGGGCTCAAACCCACCAACCGTGAGATCATGACCTAAGCTGAAGTCAGACACTTAACTGACTGAGCCATCCAGGTGCCCCTATTGACAGTAATTCTTAGAATATAGATACAATTCTCTGATTTTACCTATGAGGAGACTCAGGCTTGAGGAAGTTAAGTAACTTGCCCCAGGGCTACACTGTAATAAATGATAAGCCCAGGGTTTGAACCCAGAGTCCTAATACTTCAATACTTGTATCCCTTTATTTATTTTATTTCATTTTTTTTAAGAGCAGTGGTATGACCATTTATTATGCCTGGGAGGCAAGGGGAGGGAGTAACCTCAAAAGGCTGAAGATAGGGAGGGGAAAGTCTGGAGTCCTGTGTAAATGAGAGGAAGGTCTCTGCTGGCCTATTACAGAATAAGAGGAGAGTCTCAATAGATCATTCCTTTTGTTTCTTACCTGGGCTTCTTGACCTTCTCAGAATTCTTCAGGATGATATCATATAACACAGCATAAGCATCACGGATCTCCGTGACCATCAACTGGATGTCCCGGTACTCTGCCTCATCCAGCTTGCACACCAGCTGCCTATAGTCACCGACATGGGGCTGCTTGGCTGCTTTGGTCACAACATCGCGCCACTCAGAGAAACACTTGGAGATTTGAGTGCGGAAGCCTTCCAGCTTATGTGAAGGGTGGTCATCAGTTCAAATACTTTCTCCTGGACAGCCCCTCCAGAACTGTTCCCATCCTAGAGCTGAGGTATCTGCAGGTGGTGACCAGATTGACCGGCTCAAAGGCATCCTTGATCTCAGACTTGAGACCCTGACAGAGGACCACGATCTTCTCATTGCAGTTCACTGGGCCACAAGGAGGACCTTTGTCTTCATCTTCCCCTTTCTTCTTTTCATCTTTGTCCTCCTTCTGCTGCTGTTTCTTCCACTCCTCCTTCTCTTTCTCCTTGGTTTTATCAGGTACTTGGATGTCCAACCAGGCCTTCAGATTGCTCAGGTTGGCTTCCTTGAGAGTTGGCTCCTTTAAAAATGCATCCAACTCAGAAGTCTTCTTGGGGAGGTGGCTCCCAGCAGGTTCTTTGTCTTGATACACAGGTTTTCATGGAACACGTCTACCTTGGCTCGGGCTTCAGCCTAGATCCTGAGCATCGCTATGGCTGGGGCGGGGGGCCTAGCATCCCACAAGAGGCGGAGTGAGCACGGGGACAGGAAAGTGAAAGCAGCACTCACCACCTGCATGACCTTCCTCAGGTAGCAGGGAGTCAGTGCTTACATTCTTATTACCCGCTTCCCCTCCCCTGTTGCCTTGCAGTATCTTAGAAGTAAAAATTCCAAGTTACATCAACCTCTTAACGTTCAGCTCTGTGCATTGTTTAAGGACCCGTTAGGCTCTAAGGGGTTGGTTTCCCTTTATTTTCTATTTATTTTCCCTGAAATTTTCCAGGCATTTTTACCAATTGCTCCTGTGTTATGTCCCCCATAGTTTCAGGTTTTACAATTGTGTCTGAGGGATTTTTCTCCCTCTCCCCCTTCTAAAATTTAGCTTTGAGGCTTTTTGATGATACTGGCAAATAGGGATATTCTTTCCTAGCTTCATTGAAGAACACTTTTTTCTAATGTATTCTTCCCTGTGTTTATAAAACCAACTCTTAGCACTGTGCATGTAGCCAGCTGTTTGCTCCTTATACCCTGTTGTTGCTTCTACAGTTATAACCTTCCCTTTAAAAAAGAGACAAATACCACCCATCCACACCCACCCCCTCCCTCCCGACTATACCCTTCTCCCCAAGTCCTTGAATTATCTTCCTAGATAGCAATTAGAGCAGTTCTCCATTGTGGTGGCACATTAAATCACCTGATATAAACAAATCCCAGTGCCCAGGGGTTATCCCAAATCAATTGAATCAGAATTGCCAGAGATGGGTCCTAGACGTCATTAGTATTTTAAAACTCCCCCAGTATTTTAAAACTTCTGATGTGCACCCTGGTTAGGCCCCACAGCATTATGAACTTTGTCTGGCAGTAGCATTCATTCCCACTGGAATGAACAGAAGTGGGTACATTTTATGAATCTTGGCAGGCTTCATCTCCTACTAAGATTCATGCTGTAGGAAGACACCGTGCCTCTTAGCTTGGCTACAGCTTTGTTCCCAGACATGAACAAGTTCCATGAGGATTCTCTTCTGCCTGCAATTAGTAACAGCATCGTGCCTACCTCCTAAGGTCTGAGAATACTCCTAGCGCTTTGTGGTGTATCCGCAATCACGCTCCATGGAGAGCCCAGCACCTTTGGTGTACTTCCAGTTGCACACTTTTCTTCCTGTCTCTCTTGGCACTTATTGTTTTGCTGACTCTTCTCTTGTCGTTTGGTTTCCTCTACTTCCCTAACATCTTTTTCTTCCAGTTTCTCTTCTGAGAAGATCTTTTTATGCTTCTGTTATAATCTAGGTCAGAGAGACATCCTTAAGTCTATTCATCTTGTCTGGCAGGAAACAAACTAGCATTTAGAGTAGACTCAACTGAGGCAGGAACACAAACAAAAATATTATCTGTAAGATGTGACTCCTACTTTCTAGAGTTTACTTTTAGTTCAGAAGGAAAAATGAAGCGAGGCGCCTGAGTAGCTCAGTCGGTTGGGCATCCAACTTGGGCTCAGGTGAGGATCTCAGGGTCTGTGAGTTCGAGCCCCGCGTTGGATTCTGTGCTGACAGCTCAGAGCTTGGAGCCTGCTTCAGATTCTGTGTCTCCCTCTCTCTCCCTGCCCCTCCTCTGCTCATGCTGTCTCTCTCTCTCTCTCTCTCTCTCTCTCCCTCTCCCTCCCTCTCTCTCTCAAAAATAAATAAACATTAAATTTTTTGTAAAAAGAATGAAAAATGAAGTTACATGAAAGCATCAACATTCTGGAGTCTCAGAGAGAGCATCTTGAGGAAGGTAAGTCTTGAACAGAACCTTTCAAGATAAGAGTAGAGAGGACACCTCAGCTTGATCTAACAACATTAGTGAAAGTGTGGTGGTGGGATTCAGTATGGATTATACGAAGGAGAATTTGTCCCAAGGGGAGTGTGAGATCTGAGGTAGAACATGAGATGGGGTGGGGTTGAATTAAGAGAGAAAGATAATTAGCAGGATAGTAAGAAGACTGATTCCACCCCACCTCCCATGTTCACAACAATTGCTAGACTCTGAAATGTAGAGGTCAAGCACCACATCTTCTATGTGCTTAGTCTAGGGCCTAACAAAGAGCAGTCATATAAAATATATTTAGGAATGAAGAAATTCTCAACCTCATGACGGTGTTATAATCCCTTTAGAAGTCAGGTGAACTGAACGGGCTCTAGTCTTTAGAAAAATGCAAGTAAGAACCATACACACACACACACACACACACACACACACACACACACACACACAGAGTTTCCCATATAATTACAAGGGGTTCAAGGACTCCCTGCAGCCCATTTAGGATCTCCAGGTTAATAATTGGTGATTTGGAGATGTGTGGCACTGATTTATGCCTTGAATATTATTCAGACTCTCTCCTGTGATTTAAACTTATAAGGAACTGTTCCATCAAGTTTTGGTAGTTGTAGAAAAGTTCTTTAAAAAAAGGCATTATGGGTAGATTTTATTGTTGTGAAAGATGCTAGCTATTTCTGTGAACGCAGTACAAAGTCTACTCTAGGCGGCTTGTTCAACCAATTCATTCCCATAATTCTAACTGGTTTTGAAAAATGAATGAATGCATTACTATTTTTACAGAGAGCATTCTTCAGTAAAATCATAATGTTATCCCATGATAACACTGAGTTGCTTTTGTGGTTTACCTGTGTGGCCTGATCAGTTAAAGAAAAATGAAAAAAGTCACAACAAATTGTGTCAAAAGAGACAATGTTTCCCACCATTTTCTTTTACTTTCTGTGAGGGATGGAAAGAATACCCTTCAGTTAAATGTGAGCAGTACCACAATAGGCACTTAATACCTGCATGTCTGTTTGAAACTATTCAGTACTTGAGTGCAGGGTACAACTAGATAGTGTTTTGACTAAGAGGAAGTTGAAGAGGGGAAAACATTCTTTTTTTTTTTTTAATTTTTTTAATGTTCATTTTTGAGAGATGGAGAGAGACCGAGCATGAGCAGGGGAGGGGCAGAGAGAGAGGGAGACACAGAATCCGAAGCAGGCTCCAGGCTGTGTCTGCACAGATCTCGATGCGGGGCTCAAACCCACAGACCGCGAGATCATGACCTGAGCCGAAGTCGGATGCTTAACCGACTGAGCCACCCAGGCGCCCCAAGGGGAAAACATTCTTGAGTGAAGATTTTGATATTACTGTCCAGGCATGGGATTCTTTCCTGTTCGTTACCCCACTCTTTCTGAGCTTTGCTGTCATGTTTTGTATTGGCCTGCTCTCAAATCTCTGCACCGAAGACCTTGCTTGAAACATATTTCTCAAACTCATTTTTTCCCTATATCCTCATGGTTCTCTCTGAGTGCCTTGTGCAAGGGCACTAATCAGAAATAGTAGAAAGAAGATGTGACAAAGGATGGCAGGTTGCCGTTCTCATCACAGTTTTCCATCCTCACTGCTCCAGTGGCTGGGAAGGTTTTAAACCAGTCATACCACTGATAGCCACCAGTGCAAGGTGGTGATTCAATAGTAGCTATTTAGAGCAGAAATAGAAGTAAATATAATATCTGAATTCATCAACTACTTCTGGAACATTGTTAGGAGACCCTCCCTAATGATAGTACTCAAAACATCAGCAACCAGTTTATCTAGTCTAAGCAGCTGTGTTTTCTTTCTAAAGCAAATGGCCTTGGTGTGAAATGCATTTATTGATGTATTACCTCTCTTATACATCAATCATACATATACTATTTCAGCTAATCCTTCAAATAACTCTAAGAAGTTCCCATTTAATAAGTGAAAAAACCAGTGGCTCAACTAGGTTATTTTGTTGGCCCAGGGCTACTTACCTGTTAGGTGATAACCCTGAAATTTGAGTCCAAGGCAGTTGGCTTCTAAAGGTGCCTTACAACATTTCCCCTTCTAATGAAGAATGTTTACTCACACACCCTACCTTCCCTCCCAGCTCTGTTTCTAGGACATATGTGACACTTCAGTGAGGGCAAAATTTAATTGGCATTGTTATCAACTTCTCTGGAGTTGTGAACAAAGTACAAATAAAACAAGATGGGAAGTCCACAGTTTTGCACATAAGCGCCTTTGCCATTAACGCCAGCAGCTCCTTTAATCCTCTCAGGCGGAAATGATCAAGTGTATCTCTTACAAGGAGTACACCCATACTGTTTTCCAATAGAAGAGTAACATATATCTGTTGAGGATGACCTAAATTGATCTATTCTTTAGTAAACCGCAGAAGTTGGGTTGTTCTGCTAATCTGTGGATGAATGGTCTTGTAAACATGATCCCAGGAGACTGGGAGTGACCTTGTGTTCTCTGTGGATGTGGCTTTGGATCAAGGAGTGTAAGGCCAATGGGAAGCAGCCTCATTTGACCTTTGAGAGCTTCAAGTTAATGTGACTTTAAAATATCCAGTGGCAAAACTGTCCCCCCCCACACACACACACATATAACATGTAGACTGGGAGCTTGATATTTATTTAGTCTTGTGAAAATAAAAGTTGAACTTAAAGTAAGTACATGTTGGGGTGCCTGGGTAGCCAGTAGGTTAAGCATCCTACTTCAGCTCAGGTCATGATCTCATAGTACGTGGGTTCGAGCCCTGTGTCCTGCTCTGTACTGACAGCTCAGAGCCTGGAGCCTGCTCCCTCTCTCCTCCCCTACTCGTGCTCTGTCTCTCTCTCAAAAATAAATAAGCATTAATTTTTTTTAAAATTACATGTTTATTATAACTCGGTTCACTTCTCTTTTTTTTTTTTTTAACATTTTTATTTATTTTTGAGAGGCAGAGAGAGACAGAACACGAGCAGGAGTGGGGCAGAGAGAGAGGAAGACACAGAATCTGAATCAGGCTCCCAACTGTACTGCATTCAGAATCTGAATCTGAGCTGTCAGCACAGAGCCTGACGCAAGGCCAGAACCCACAAACTGTAAGATCATTACCTCAGCTGAAGTTGGCCGCTCAAACGACCGAGACACCCAGGTGCCCCTCTAGGTTCACTTTTCTAGCAATCACCTTCATTTCTGTAAAACTGAAACTTTATTAAGCAACTACTTGTGCCAAGCACTAATGCTGAACAGTTCCCCGTCAATTATTGTATTTTACCCTCTCAGTGGTCCTCTGGCCTTTTTAAGCAGGATCATGCCAAAAATCAGGGAAGAGCAGTGTGGTTTTGGTTATAATGACAGTGATTTCTCCTTATCAGGATAGGTTCTAAAATAGTACACTTGTACGACTTTTGTTCTCTTTTCTTCCAAGAAAGGATAATGCTATTTATGAGAAGCTCAGTTTAATAATATCAGATGAGCAGAATTCTATTTTTTAAAAAGTTAGATTTGAACCAGAGAAGTTTGAAGACTGAAGGCCCTTCCTCTAAGTTCAACACAAGAGCAAGTCCAAAGGGTGTTCCATGCATCTTAAAATTTAAATTCAAATTTGGCCAGTGAGAACTCAAAGCTAGTATCACTGTTGATCCTATAAAGAGAGATGTTTCTAATTAACTAACTTTAAAGCCCTATCTTAATCACTTGGAGCATTCTTGTGCACATCTGCGTTGCAGGACTAACTGGATTACCTCCATGGTGTGTGTGTGTGTCGGGGTGTGTGTGTGTGTGTGTGTGTGTGTGTGTGTGTGTGTGTGTTTAAAGCAATGCTATAACTCTATCCAAATGCGATTCAGCCCTGCTTTAAAGTGTAGAAGCAAATGTGTATTTGGTAACATAGTTTAAAAATTGGACCCCCCCTTCTACAGTCTATGTTCTTTTCTTGTGAATTGGGCTTGTTTGTGGAGGACGCCCATCTCCAATACAGTGACACATACATCCCAGAGCCTCTTCCCCCTCACTTCCATCTAGCCTCAATGAGCACCAGAGCCAGGGCTCTCATATGGTTTTGCTTCCTCTGACAATGACATCAGTATCTTTCCATGTGCCTTATTTTTATAAAATTGTGCCCAGAATGAGTGGCGATGCCAATAAAGGAAACTGAGTCCTAGGAGTAATTTTTCATTAGAGTAAATGAAATGATATGATAAACAAGTAAAACCCGATGTGACAACATGGCACAAAGCTGTGATACAAAATGTTTGTTTCTATTCCTGTGAATGTTTTCTAAAGCTTTTATTATGCCTTTCGCATGTCTTGCGTGTATGTATACTGATCGGTGGAAACATGATTCGTGTTCAGATATTTATTTCTATCAATGAATGACCAGATGGTTCTTGCCTTCTTGGAAGAGAACCACTTTCCCTGTTCAGTAACTGAGGGACATTCTGTGTAACAAACTATATAGGATGACCGACTGGCCCAAGTGAGAAACCCGCAGCTGCCTTTCTCTACTCTGTAAACTTGGCAGAGGCTCACACACGCCTTTATTCTTATTTTCTTTCTTAATTGAAATAGTTCGCATATTTTCCGCACCAAAGTAACACACGCTCATTGTCGAAAACTGTGGCAATACAAAAATAAAGAAGAAGAATGCTTATAAATTGATTTTTACTACCCATAACTAGCCACTTGGAGATTTAATGATGGTGATGAGGATACAAAACTGATGTTTATTTGAGTGCATACTCTGCTGAACACGGTGCTAAATGCTGTACGCAAATTAGTTTATATAATTCTCCCCCAACCCACTGATGTAGGTAAAGGTATTAACCTCCTTTCATAGCTGAGGACACTGGAGCTCAGAGATGTGAAATGAATTAGCTGAATCACACAGCTAGTGGCAGACTTTATTGAACCTGGGATTGCCTGCTAGCCCCATTGATCGCTAAGAGTTAGCTGATTAACTCTTCTGTTGGATAGGTTTCCGATAGTTTTTTTCACTTTTGCACGTTCCCCTTCAGTTGTATTTATGAAGCTTTTGATACGTTAAAACACTTTATTTTTACACAGACAAACCTATTCTTTATTTTTGTGGTTTCTACCTTTAGTGTCACGTCTAAAAAAGACCTCTCCTATTCCTAGATTATAACATGGGGGGGGGGGCGGGTAGAAATGCTAACAGTACCAGAAGAAAATAATCACAAGCCAGAAAGCCAAGGTGCGGAAGTTGACACCAACAGGAAGAGAAAGGAGATCTGAGATGTGTCTGAAGGCAGTGGCAAAGGGGAAAATGAAACTGTTCCCTTATTATACCCATCGAGGGCAACCTGTTCAATAAACCAGGTGCATGCACTTCCATTCTTGCCTCCTGTCCTCCCCTTCAAGGTCCTACAGCAGGCTCTGGACTAAGAGGAAGGACTGGAGGAAAAGAGAGGAGGGCTTATTACATAGCTGAAACTCTTGGAGGGTCTCTCATGTGCATCCAATGCCTTCTGTCAGAGGAGGCAAATTCCAACTCTTGTGTGTGGTGCAGAGGTATGTTCTTTTGAGACGCTCCTGGGAAGACCTCTCACACAGAGGTAGGTACTCCTTAGCATGAACGAAACCCTCCCTGCATGACCTCTAATCAGATCCTTCTCTCAGATCCTGCCCCAAGGGTATCCTCTTTGCCCCGAAGTCAACCTTCTTGAGCATAGTCCTTTCAGTATGGATCTTGTACGACTCCCCTCCACCAGGGCCACGGGGAGGGCATGGGAGGAAATCAGGCGTGCTTTCCCTTTCAAATGGCAGAAAGGGGAGCTGCTTCCATTGCTTCCTTTCTCCTTACCCTGCCATGTGGACAATCTCACTTAGCCTCCTACCTTCCAAATCTTGAAGTCAAGGGTATCGTCAGGATAGCCCTATGCCCTAGATTTTAGGGGGGCATGCAGTAGGTTCTCCCAAGAACACTTCTGAGCTCTGTTCTAGGAGCAGGAGGAGAGGGCAGGTTTTTGAGTTTCAGCAGCTTGGCAGTCATCCAGTTTGGGGAAAGAGATGCCAACCTCCCCTTCTGGCAAACATCCCAAATCTCTGTAATAAGAGGTTCCCATGGAGCCCATCTACTCCTGTGAATTTCCTCCTCGTATTTAGGCTGAGAGGGTGATGAGTAACAGTCACGGGGCCAATGTTTCTACTTTTAGTAAGTCCTGCAGAGGGGTGTCTCACACCTCCTTTTAGCCTTTGTAGGTATTAATCCTCAGGGTTAGGACCTCAGCTGAAATTCCAGGATAGTAGGAAAAGGCCCATTTTACACGTATGACATAGAGTTATTTGGGGTTGTGAACATATCACATGATAAAAAGTTTCTCATTTTCTTTTCCAAAATGTATCGTTAGTTATCACAGATATTTTCTCATTCGTTTATTACTTTTTTAATAGTGACCCATGCCATTAATAAATTCATACTCGTTTCTTCTAGAGGTATAGCTCTATTACAATAAAATGAAAAAATTATGTCAGAGGAGTGCTCTGTATTGCAAAGCCATTTCTATGTCACAGTGTATAGTCCTTTGAAGCAATATTTTGTTGATCATGGTGACAACAAATTCAATATATCTAATAATACTGCATAGCAGGTCTTCATTCTCTTTCCTGTTGATGTGACAGTCACTCTTTAATGAAACCTTATTTTGTATACTATTTGCATTGTAGATCAGGAATGAAGAGCTGAGTTTGCTTAAGCAAGAGCTGAGCTGTTTATACTTTTTATATTCTTCTATCAAGAAATAATTACCCTTCAACCAACCTTACCTCCTTCTACTTCACATATGCAAACCACCTGAAATAAAGCACACTCAAACACCCAAACCACGCAGCAGTATACAAAAACAATCAGGACCCAGAAAGCCATAAAATAGTGTGTGCATAACCCTTTCCACTTCCTTGTATCAAGGCAGCCATTCCTTCAGCAAGTACATATGGAACATCTACTGTGGGCTGTAAACCTGGGAGGCAGTAGAGTTGATTTTGCTCATTTATTTAGTACAGGGAGGAAAGAATAAGATTTGTTTTAGCTCCAGTTCTGTAAAAACAAAATGTTTTTTCTGGCTTAACAAAGATGATACCATAGTAAGACTTTAGTATCTCTTGGTTTGTTGTCTATAATTCTCTACTGGAATCCATCTACTACACATGGATTGGTTTTAAATGGCCTTCAGCACATTGCTGCAGGCACATCTGGCTGGTTGCTCTCTCTACTCCTAAACTTACATTCAATTTTACAATGATCTGACTTTTGACACCCTTAGAACTTGGTTGTACCCTGGCATATGTTATTGAAATGTTGAATATTGAATTTATACACAGTATAAATTAGGGTGCGCACTAATTCAGGTGGTATATGCAATACTTTAACATAGCCCGTGCTAACAAGATGCAGACTCAATACATCTAAATTATGGAATAAGTACATTTTTAAGATTACATGATTTTTTTTGTTTGTTTTATATGAGAACTCCACCAAATAGTTACTTTTCCCAGGATATTTATTATTATTAACATTTATGGTTAAAAGTATATAGTTTCCACTTATATCCAATGTAGTATTAAAAGATATTTGCATCTCTCTGTGCTTATGACCCACAATGATACAAACTGTGAATGTATATAATTCTCCACTAAAAACATTTGCTCCTATTCAAGAACCCACTATGCAAAGAAAGGGTATTTTGAGGTGGAAAGTAAACAACCTTCTGCCAAAAGGAGCACCTGGGTGGTTCACTCCATGAAGCATTTGACTCTTGATTGCAACTCAGGTCATAATCTCACAGTTCGTGGGATCGAGCCCCATGTCGGGCTCTATACTGACATCATGGAGCCTACTTGGGATTCTCTCTCTCTCTCTCTCTCTCTCTCTCTCTCTCTCTCTCTCTCTCTCTGTCTCTCTCTGCCCCACTCACGCACAAGTGCTGTCTCTCTTTCTCAGAATAAATAAACTTGAAAAAAAATTTTCTGCAAATAATGTTGAACCTCAAAATAATGGATTGTTGTGATCTTGAAACAACCAACATACTATCTCTTTAAAAAGCTTGAAAGAGGAGGGGTGCCTGGGTGGCTCAGTCAGTTAAGCATCCAACTTTGGCTCAGGTCATGATCTCACAGCCTGTGAGTTCAAGCCCCACATCGGGCTCTGTGCTGACAGCTCAGAGTCTGGAGCCTGCTTCAGATTCTGTGTCTCCCTCTCTCTCTGCCCCTCCCTCAGTCATGCTCTGTGTGTGTGTGTGTGTGTGTGTGTGTGTGTGTGTGTGTGTGTCTCAGGAATAAATAAAACATTTAAAATATTTTTTAAAAAAACTTGAAAGAGGAAAACTCAGTCACATGTTAAAAATGTCTAATTTTTCTTCTATTTGTTTTTCTTATGACAGCAGAGATTTCAGTTTGAGTAGGCACTCCATAAATACCTGCTGATTGACTAATAGTTTAAGGAAATGTCTTAGAGTTTCAATAATTGGTAAGATTTTAAGGAAGGACAAAACGTAGGTACAAATCTCTCTCTATTGCCTCGCTTTGGTGAATCTGCAGCTTTTCCAGGCATAGTAATCGATACCTACATGTGTCATCCTCACGTCTCCTCAAAACCTTCTTTATGATGTTTCCTGTCCAACATCTCTTGCAGTTTAGCAAGTCAGAAACTGGCTATAACAGCCTTCTGTGGGATTAGGCCCTTAAGAATTGCAAATACTGAAACTACTATACAGAAAAGATGAAGTAAGTTTTTAAAACAGTAGCATAAGAATAGATCCATAACATGAGAAATAAAAGATACTATAAAAATTAGTGCATATTTTTAAAGGACTAAGTAAAATTTTTATATATTCGTTAAAATGAACTCCATGGATATGTTAAGTATTAGACATGTGTGAAGAGAGAATTAGTGACCTAGAAGCTAGATATTAAAAAATAAAAGGATAAAAATCCAGCACATGTCTAATAAGACTTCCAGAAGGAAAAATTAGAGAAAGTGTTAGAGGCAATATTCAGAGATTTGGGCAAGAAATTTCCAGATTATTAAAGTCATGAATTCTCAACATCATACATATATTTAGTTTTAAAAGGTCAGAGAGTACAAAGAAGTCTGTAAAACAAAGCAAAATCCCTTTCCCCAGTCCTTCCCACCCCTAAGCTCTCCCACCTGTAGAGTCTACCGCTGACAAAATGTTTAAATTTTCTTGTCTTGCTCTTTCTTAATCTTTAAAATAGATATGATCTATTGACTTCCTATCAGTAGAAATTATTTAGTTAGCTCTCTTAGAACACGAGTATCCATGTGCATGAGCACGGGTGCACACGTGTTCATGCACATACTTTCCCTCACCCTATCCTTCCAATATGGCTATCTCTCAACTTTTGATTAATTAAAGATTCTGTGTTTATAGCATTATTGCTATATAAGTATGTTTCCTGCTGAGCATCGTGGTAGTTTGTTTTTTGTTTTTTGTTTTTTTTCTTGAACAACTCTTTACCTTTTTCCTGGGGCTAATTATTGCTTTGACTGTATCTGCTTAGTTTCTGTGTCACCATCATAAACTCGTTCCTAAGCTTTGTGGCTGTCACTAAGTCATCATTTTGATATGGTCAGTCACATTAGAAAACCTATCATTTCCATGTTTGTTCTTGGATACCCCCTTCCTGGAGGACCCCATTTTTTTGCCCTCTGTTCCTTCTAGTTGCTTTCCGGGCCCTTGAATCAACTATTTCCTAGATCCCATGTCTCTCTCTTGTTTTATGTTCTCATCTTAGTGTGCTGTATCTACCTGTGAGGTATGCACATGGGAGCTAAAATTTCTTAGGGACTTGCATGTCTAAAAATGGCTTTATCCTGCCTCATATTTGATTGATATTCGACTGAGTTTTGAGTTCTCATTGAAAATCATTTTCCTCTTAAGTTTGAGGTAATGTTCTATTGTTTTTTACTTTTTGAACTTCCTGTTGAGAAGTCCATTCTTATCTATTTCTGATCCCTTGCATGTGACTTCCTGTTTGCTCTCCCAAAAGGTGTTAGATTTTCTATTTCACCTCTGGTGTTCTGAAATCCCATAATTCTGCTTGGATTGGATTTTTGTCCCTTTCTTATGCTGGTCACTCATTCCTTTCAGCACTAAGGATTTTCTTATATTTTTCCTTTGGTTTTCTCCCCCATGATTTTCTCCAACTCTTATTCACCAATATTGAACCTTAAGTGGACCTGATTTTGTTTCTCTTCTCCTACTCCGTTCTTTTCATTTTTGTTTTTCTGCTGTCTGTAAAATTTTCTCAACCTTATCTTCAAATTTTTCTAATGATTTCTTTTTAGTTATGATATTTTTATTTGCAAGCACTCTCTTCTGTTCCTGAATGTTCTTTCTTATTGCATTCTATTTTTCTCACCATGAATGCAAAATCTTATTTTATCATTGTGGATGTGATAGGATTTTTTTTTTAAGTTTTCATTTACTCCTCCCTCTGTCTCAGTGTCTTTCAAGGTCCTTTTCTGTAGTGGTTTGCTTTGTCATATTTATTTCATGTTAATAGTTTTCTTCAAATGTGTGATGGTCCCTGGCTGTTCTTTCAGATTTGAGAGTGAGACCCTGAAAGATGTTTAGAATTTCGGAGACAAGGTCTATGGACTAGTGACCATTTTCATGGAATGAGCAAACAAGGGATTCACTTGTGGCAACCCCACATGTCATTGTCGACAGGTCAGTCCAGTTAGTTTCCAGAGAAAGTCTCCTCCCATCACCTGTATGGGGAATCTCATGCTGTCTGAGAGCCAAATGGTTAGGGAAGGGCGCTGGAGAGGGGTGACCAATAAATGGGCACAGTTTCACTTAATTTCCCTCACGCTTGCCTTTAGCCTTACTGAACCCCTCAAGTGAGGAAGCCTCCTTTCTGCTGTTGAGGTAGAGGGTGGGAGGTGGGGAGAGAGGGGAGACCAGAGGCAGATCACTGTGCATGGGGAGGTTGTCATATCAGAGGGGTTTGTGCTCACTGCATAGAGAATTGTTACCAGTTCTGTTTTCAGTTCTGCTCCACATCTGCACCTCCCGAGGTACCTGGCATGTCCGATACCTGAGCCTTTGGAGTTTCTCTGCAACAAATGAACTGCTGCTTCTTGGCTAACATCACATGCACAAGCAAAATCGTCTGCACGCATAGACGTGTCCTGCCTCCTCCTCTTTGCTCAAACACCACTCATTCCTATGCTTTCCATCTTCTGAAATTTAGTTGCCATTTCTTTCCTGTTGTCATCTTTTTCAGTTTTCCTCTTTGTTCTTGAAAGTCTTTGCCGTTTTTAAAAATTCCCATACCATTCTTTTAGTGGCAATTCAAAAGGCAAGAGGTATTTAAAATCGGTGTTTGCTCTGCCGTGTGTCCCCAGTCCATTCTTCATACTGCAGTAGAGTGTTTTTTCAGCCCCCGTCTGCCTGTAAACTTTTCAAATGGCCACACACCGCTTCACTTATATTTTAAAGGCAGAAAAGCCTTCACCTGGTTATACCTTGGACCTCATTTTTGTCCCTCCCCTACCGCACCTTCATTCCTATTCACACCCAATTGACACTCCGGCCATATTTTGCTTTTTCCACTGGACTGTGTTTTCCCTCCAGGTCCTTTGCACATGCCATGACTCTTGGCACAGCCCACAACTCACAACTGGCTACCTTCCAGTCACCACCGTAGCCTCAACTGAAAGATCACCTTCTCTAGAGAGCCTTCGTTGGCACCAACCCTGTCTCCAGGACTGGGTTCCCATCACCCTAACACCCATTCTTTCCTGATCAGAGCACCTACCACATCGTGTGTTCCACGAAGGCAACTTGGCCATTTGCTCGGCATGGAGTGGGCACTCCAGTTTTTGTGGAATGGTGATTGAATGGTTTTTTCTCTGAACCTTTTTCACTCAGTATTTAAAAGCCTTTCTTAACGTTCAAGCCTTGGCCATAGTCTAGTAATAGCCCAGCAATTTACCCATCTGTTGTATTGTGACCTCTGTTTTCCAAGCTTTCCATACTGGAAACTGGAGAAAACCTGAAGTAAGCAGAAGTGTTTGTACACTTACTTTGTACACCTGAAGGCTTTATTTCAAAGTAATAGTAACAAAACTGTATCTTCCAGTAATATCAGTTCAGAATAAAGTCAGGTTCTGTGGCTTAACAATTAGGCAGCAATAGAATCAGTACGTGATGTGGATCAATACTTAGTGCCGTAGCATTTAATGCAGTAGCAGGGAAAAAAAAAAAGCGGGTTCTGCTGGAAGTTGGATTTGCTGGTGATTTTGATTTATTCAGGTTGTGGATGGGCAAATGAAAAAGGGAAAGGAAAAAAAAAAAAAGACTGGATTTTTTGATGCCCATCTGTTCGTGCTTCAGAGACCTGGAAACTGATGTTTTAAATTTCCTGGTTTTACTTTCTTGGTTTATGCAGCTTTAAGAAGGGAAAAGATGGAAACTCTCAGTTAGAAAAATGAAAAGAATAAAAGGGAAGGAAAGGAAAAGTGAAAGGTAGGAAAAAAGTACGAAAGGCAACAAGTAATAGAAAGGGAGGAATATATTTGTTTGATTTATAACATTACGCTTTTTTGTAATTCGTGTGCCTCTAGGCATGAGTACAAATCTTTGATTAGTATACAAATGAAAATAAGGTAACATTAAAATGCCCACCTTACATGGAGAGCTAAAGTGTAACTGGTAAGAGTTAGCAAGAAAAACATATCTTTAAAAAGGCATCAGTCTGGTTCAGAAAGTAGGCTTAACTATGAAGCCTACTTCATAGTAGACCAGAATTCTGGCCAGAGACCAGAATTTTTTTAAATATTGAGTATCTTTTCATAACAATGACCACGTAATGATAATCTTCACCATTATTATCAGTAACTAAAAAAAGATAGTATTTACTGAGCTCTTACTATGTGCCAAACAACATGGAAAGCCTCATTCTGCAAGGCAGCAATAATATTATCCCCATTTTACAGATGACGTGACTGATACTTAAAGAAAAAACTCTTTCCCCAGGTCAGCTAGTAAGTGGCAGAGCCCTGAATTTGAAACAGACAATGGGCTCAGAGCCCTGCTGACCCAGTATGCCATTTTGGCTGTGAATAGGGACCGTAAGATCAAATCAATAGGTTTGATAGGATATTTTGATCCTCGTTCTTCTGTGAGAAGTCTCCGACTGGCAGTATTCTCATTGCTTAGGGGAGAAAACCCAGGTTTAGGAAAATTAAGTGACTTCATTCACAACCAAACAAATTTTTAGGAAAAATTTCTTTCCTAACACTCCATTCTCTATTATTTTTTCTTATTCTTAATCAACAAGTAACATTTTGTGCCACACAATAAAATTCACATTTTCTCTTCTTTATCCTCCAGATTTTCTTTTATCAGTTTTGGTAGTCAGCTCTCTCTTCTTTGACAATATTCTCTCGTTGTCACTGTCTGTCAGCATAAACATAGTGCCTCCCACTCCGTTAGTTTCCTAATACTCTATTCAGGAAATTTCACACATCACAGTGTTGACCCTTCCTCCTTTTCTCTGCAGCAGTATCCATTTATATTGGTCAACTCAGGCTGCCATAACAAATTACCACGGGCTGGGTGGTTTAAAGAATAGACATGTATTTTCTCACATTTCTGGCCGCTGGCCACCTGAGATCAGGGTGCCCGCACGGTTGGTATTGAGTGGGGCTCTCTTCCTGGCTTGCAGGTAGGTGGCTTCTGGCTGTGTCCTCACACGTGGTAGTGGAAGGGAGGAGAGGAAAAAGAGACACAGGGAAAGAGAGATCTCTTCCGCCTCTTTTAAGGCCACAGTCCCTACCGTATTAGGGCCCAATCTTTATGACTTCATTTAACCCTTGTTACCACCTAAAGACCCTGTCTCCACACATAGTCACATTAGGGGTTACGGCTTCAACATACAAATTTTGAGGGAACACCTTTCAGTCTGTAGCACCAATGCAATGATGTCATGCTCAAAAAGGAGAGTCTCTAATTGGAAACGCTTCCAAAGGAGAATTCTTATATTTGTTTGGAAAGAAGAAAGTGATCCTTTTTTTTTTTTAATATCAACGTATTTTCCCATCCTGCTTTCGACTCCTAAATAATGGCGTCTCAAAAAAAAAAAAAATCATGGGATAGAACACGTGATTAGACATAATATTTAGAGTTTCCTTCGGTGCTTTATTGAGGCTATAGAAGACATGGGATTCCCAGAGTAGTGAGAATAGTTACTTGCCAACAAGGTATATCCTGGCAAAGCTGCTTGCTTTGAGCCTATGTACGTGTGAAACAGCTACTTCCTCTTGCGTGAAAGAGATTACTTCAGATCCACATTTGGGAACTCTTTCCTTTTTTTTATACACTATCATTAAATTAAGTAAGGTGAAAGGATAGAAGATAGTGAAATTTTGCTTCTTGAGTTATTAATGAAACATAATGAACAAGTTATTAAGTTTGAATTTAAAAGTGAGATCATTTTAGTAACAGAATCAGTACACACAGTTTAGTTTAAAGGTGATATGGAAAATTTACACTTTCGGGGGCTGAGAGTCCAAAATGAGTGTGAAATGTTACTACGTATGCACTAAAGGTTTTGTAAATACAGATATAACATAGGAGGATCCTAAATAATTGTTGGGTGAATATTTGTTGATGGATTGCAGTTTCCTATTCTCTAACTGGGAAATTTGGTGTTACCCAAAATGGCCTTAGGGCTCACTCCTTATATTATGGACGTTAACTTGAATGAGCAAAGGTGTGGGAAGTTTACTTACGTGTGCTCTGTACACACCACAGTTCTCTTTTAATCCTCTCCAGAAATTTGCAGATACAGATACTATCCCATTTTGTAGACTATGAAGCACAGGTTCAGAGAAATGAAGTGATGTGAATAAATCCACGAGCACAGGAAGCGCCTGTGTACTGAAACAATCTGGATTATCCTCTGTGCAACATGCCCATTGCTTAAGTGGACTTACTTACAGTGCTTCACGGAGATTTCTTGCCACCTGTCCTCCCCAAATAATTTTTGCATAGGCTCATCGTGGTATTTGAAATGATTCTGTTTGTGGTAAATTCCCTTGAGTTATGGTACTTGCCCCCTTTGAAGGGTGGGACACATTGAGCCTGGAAGGTGGCTAATACATTGTGGGAGGAAGTTTAAGATTGGTTTCCAAAAAGACCGACAATGGAGAGCAGGGCAGGATTCAGGGCTAGATCTAAAGTGGGGCTTAGTTCCAACATATAGGCTACAAGGAGGCTAAGTGTGGGGGGTAGCAAGAGTTCCCAGGCAATCAGAAAGTAGTCTGAAGGTCTTAGGGACTCACTCACCAGTGGGTGGAGAATGCTTGAAATGGAGGAGGTAGAAAAATAAAGATTCCCTGTTTTCAGTTTAGCCTACAGTCCTGCCCAACTATGTTGAATTGCTCTAGTAAAGCTCGTGTAAACTGGAGGGTTTTCTTGTTCTAAGAGAGCTCTTCTTGGGGAGGAGTGGAGATCATGAGAAGTAAGCTTACATGTGCTCACAAAGATGGCTCTGAATGTGATAAACATTTGTTCTGTCAACATGCAAGGTAGGTTTTCTTCTTCTCGTACATTTATGAGGACCTTCAATTTTCTGAGACAAGAATGTATTTATTCGTAAGGGATTTTGTAAAATTGCACACGACAAACTGCTCACAGAGGCAGGTGGTTAAATGAGCAATATATACAATCTAAAACACTGAAATCCAAAGAGAACAGAGCCGTGAGGCATAACTGTTTAAGTTAAATAATACTAACCACATAAACTGTGTTGTCAGAAGAGGTCATGTAAACAAATGGTGTAAGTGAGGTATGTGAAAGTGTTAGATTTTCAGAAATGATTCTTAGAAGTCGTGGTGGGAAACAAAAATAAAAAGCAATAGGTTCATGAGCACAGGACCACCTTTTCCTATGAGAGCCATACATCCCAGCTCTTTAAAGGACAGCCATCAGAAAATGATGGACCTTAAATAGGGAGGGAGCTGCAGTGTGTCTTTTGGGCAGCCTTTAAGAGAAGGTGCTGTCATCACTAAGAGTGTCATCTCTGGGCCCAGGCGTGGCTAATGAGGCCAGCCTGATCACCACAAATTTGCTTTCAGTCTCAGCATGCGTTTCTCGGGCTAATAAGTGGGGTTTGCTTGTTAATTTTCACTGCAGCTAGTTTCTCTGGATTCTGTTTTTTCTATCTTGTCACAAAGCAGACTCTTCATAGTTTAAGACTCTCTTGCCCAGTGCCCTCTCACAGGCTGCTGTCAGTATTTCATGTTGACTCTGCAAGTTTACACCACGGGAGATGAAATTTGGTCCGGGCACCAAACACTGAACATCTAAACAACATGGCCTAACCGGCCACAGCGGTGTTGGATGGCAGTTCCCCCAAAGCATTTGTGCTATGTGTGTGTGGATTGTGACCGACTCATCCGTGATTTGAATTTGTTCATATTTTGTTCCGCCAGGAGTTTCTTATTGAAACAGCCTTCGCAGACATGTGCCATCTATTTTAGGAGTATTAGCCCTTAGCCATCTCCAGGAAAGAAGAACAAGCATCCTACAACCAACCAACCAACCAAGCAGAAGTCTGTCTTTCTGTTTCATGCTGTGGTCTCCAAACATCTAGTTTTAATTATGATGGATTTTCTTGCTTGTGATTCCTTTACTTCGTGAAGATAGTGTGGCAAGAGATACAGGGGGGTAGATGTGTACACGTGAGAATGCTAGATTTTTACTTTTATACTTTATAGTTTTATATAAATCTGCTTACCATATAAGTGATATATTGGACACATGTGGGCTAGCATGATTTTTTAATTATCTCTGATATTTGCTTATGTGGCAACATTCTAAAAATGTTAATTTTGTAATTAATTTCCAGCACATTGTTTGGAAACAGTAAATAGTTTTTGTTATAAATCACCCGAGAACTTAGATCACTAAACTGCGTGGATGTGTCTTCCCAGTTGGTTTTGGAAAAGTTATTTATCTTTGATTCCTATTTCCTTTCTCCTCAATTCTCAGTGTGGTTTATATCCAAGAATCCACAGAAATTGCTGTGATAAAATCAAATGATATTTTTTTCTGCTATCATCCATATTAGCCTTGAACCATATCTTCTGTCACTTTTTTTCACAGCTTCTCCTCATTTCTTTCAAACTTCCTTTTGTCTGCTGTTATGTGGCTTGGTATATGGCCTTCGGCTTCAGTTTCATCATTTCTCATGTGAGCACATTTCCCCACTCCTTCTGCCATCCCTACAATATAAAATATGCCACCACCCATCTTGCTTCTCAGACTCTGGCTGTGCATCTCCTAGGGTCTCAAGTAGCATTTCCCAGGATATCCTTTGTTACATACTAAGTCTTAAGGTGCATGCTTGGGGGTGGGGGAGTCCTCGTTTCATGAAGTGTTAAGTTTGAGAAACAATACACATAATAGCCCTATTACATAATAGGTGCTCAATAAACATTTTATTGAATAAACAAAAGAATGAATAAGTGAACATACTTATGGTATACACTAGCATGTACTTTGGGAAGTTCTTGAGTGAGTAAGTGTTTAGGTCTGTTTAACCCAGCATTTACCAAATGTGTTTTCTCACAAAACCTTCTCTATCTAGTATTGCATAAAGCGCACGTTGTGAAAACTCCAGCCTAAATGATATAATGCGGTGGCCATACCACTCTCCCTCCCTCAAACCCAAGCTAATGTCCAGAGAACCTGAGCTTTGTCAACTCCTTCTTCTTGCCTACCCCACGGGCAGGCCACTTTCTCTTTTTTTATTTTTATTTTTGAGAGAGAGAGACAAAGACAGAGACAGAGCACCAGCAGGAGAGGGGCAGAGAGAGAGGGAGACACAGAATCTGAAACAGACTCCAGGCTCTGAGCTTTCAGCACAGAGCCCGACGCGGGGCTCAAACTCACAAACTGTGAGATCATGACCTGGGCCGAAGTCGGACACCTAACCAACTGAGCCACCCAGGCACCTCCAGGCCACTTTCTCTATTTCGGTTGCTGATGCGCTCCTCCCTCTGCCTTGGCTCAAACCTGCAATACTCTTTAACCAGTTATGCTGCCTTTCTCTTTAATCATCCACTAATTTGCACCATTTTTCAAGTGCTGTCTTCCAAATCTGTTTTGAGAAGCAAGACCGCTGATAATCTCTGTCTTGTGAATTCTTATCTGTGGGTATTTATGAGATTCTATAGGTTGAACTCACTATATTAAGTACTTTTTATTGAAATCTCTCAGAAGGATGTTTGTAGGCAGTGTATTCCATCATGACTCACATGTCAGCCATGATATTCTCTTCCACAGCCCATGAATCAGTATTCATGTCCCAAGTCTACTTGACTTGCTTTATTTTATCACCTTCCTTCTGACTACCTCCATTAGTCAATGAAACATACTCTAGCCTCTCAACTTTAGCAGAAATAAGCTAAGATACCTAGAGCATTTCCTGTATCTGCCATCAGTCTTAACATCATTTAAAGCCACTCTCAAACCTAGTGTTTCCAGATTGATCTGAATAAGGCCATTCCTGTAGGGCCAGCTCTAAGTCTGTGTGTGTGGACGTGGGGTGGTGGGAAGCAATCCAGTTTAGGTCTAGAAAGTACATGCACCAGCTGTGTCTTTGAACATTGCCCAACGTAGTACCGGGGTTTTGTGGCAGTGCCTCTGGAACCACGTTGGCGGACAGAGGTGGTGAGGAAGGAATGGTGGTTGTGAGGACAGGAGGCGGTAGGGAGGCTGTGCTTCTGTTTCACAGATGAGCTATTGGTGGGGGAAAATGGTTGGGGCAGGGCCCCATGGCTAATAGTAGACTGGAAATGATTACAGTGATCAGAATATTCCTAAAAGTAAAAACAGGTTCTGATAGAGCTGAGAGACTCAGAAACGGGGAAAGACATTCTACGAGTACGATGGGCAGTAGCATTTCCTTAAGAAAAATTGGGCAATTATTAAAAGGCAGATCTGGCAGAAGCTCTAAAACGCAGCTCACTGGTTTTCTTCTGACTCTCTTCTCTCTTTCACTCCTTATCTCAGGACCTTTTCTCTTCTCATTAACACCTCCACCAGAGTTGGAGCTGGGGAAGAGAAAGGGAATGTTCAGACATGTGCCTATTTGCATACTCACTCTCTTGAGTTAATGCCAGGACGGCAGCGCATTCTGTCCAGTTCAATAGAAAAGCCAGTTTCACCCCATCGGTAAGGTATTATTTTCTTTTTTAGCATAGAACAGTTTATTGCCAAGCTTCTCTTAACTGTACATTACAAATAGCGTCTGATTAAGAATGTTCTGGATGGGTTAATTAGTGTGGTGACTATTATTAAGCAAACTGCTTGTTAGTATTATGCCTATTTGATCTTGGTATTGATGTGAAGTAATTGACCATAGAGCTACATTTAGAAAAGCTGGAATAAAGTTTTTTGATTTCTATTATGGCAATAAATTGTTTATATTAAACATGTCTATGAAAATATGAGTTTCATGGCACAGAGAATCAGAATAGACTCTGTGGAATGGTAGATGCGCATTGTTTTGTTGTGTTTTGTTTTGTTTTTTAGAAATATTAATACATTTGTCCAGCTTGCTTCATGACCAGCTCTGTTAGAGCAAAGTAGTAAAAAATTATTTCAGCATGCTACTGCAGAGTGTATGAAAAGTAAGATGATTTTCACTTCCCTCACCTAAAGGACATACTTCCTTTTTACTTTAGCTAACTGCCTAACTACTTCTCTGAGTAACAGTCACCATATATAAACAGCCTATCAAAGAAAAATATGGGAAGATATTCTAAGCAAGGAAAGCATAGCATGGAACCACCTTCTTTCATATACAGGATTATTATCTATATTATTTATTGGTATGTTGTCCAGTCCTGTTATTAAGTTTCCCTCACTATTGCATTTCCATAGGGAATTTATTCCGTGAGCTAATAAATTATACCATCAGGGAGGGTTTTTTTTGAAATTCAGCTTAAATTTTCCCATTCTTAATTTCATCTCATTACTCCTAGTTATACCCCCTTGTACCCGGCTAAATAATTATCCTCTTTCCTTGGAGACTCCTATTATGTACCCCTCTACTTGTCACTTAACTAGGCTATTCATAGTTAGCTCCTTTAATCTGTCCTCATAAATCACTTCTTCCATTGCCTTAATCATTATTATTGCTCTTCTAAGAACTCTCTAATTTTCAAACATATACAGTTACAGGTGCCCCAGATGAAACCAGCTTTTGCACAGCCCTCTGTCCCCACAGACGCGGTGCCTTCCTTCTCTGTACACCACAGTCCATCACAAAGTGGCACAAGTTTGCTGGGCAAATCAACACAGGCTCATCTTGTCAAACTGCAGACACTCTCAACAGTGTTTTCTGTGTGTCCAACTTGCCTTCAGGATTTTCTTTCTCAAGTTCATAACATTAATAAGCTGAGTTTCTGCTTACAGTCCGTATTTATGTTCTGTATCTTTCCATGTCCCCACCTATCAAGTCAGTCATCCACAACCTGTGTCAGCATGGGATTCTGTTCATCCTTGGGAACATTTGGGAAGCGGGCCTACCGCTCTGCCCACAGCTAAATTCCTTGTCCCTTACCCATTCCTATTGTTTAAACACTACTCTTTAGCCAATCTCCCATCCCTTTTAATTGGCAGTTGTATTCACATGCTTACCAGTATAAATGGATTTTAAGAGTAAGTTGGGTCATGATAAAGTTTTCTAAGATAAAGTTATGTTGTTTCAATGCCTGCTGATGCATATAGATAGATATAGATATAGATATAGATATAGATATAGATATAGATATAGATAGATATAGATACAGATTTTTTTTTTTTTTTTTTTTTTTTTTTTTTTTTTGGTGAATCCTTCCTGCAGTAAATTTGTAATTCTGTTAAAATCCTTTTTAAGCTTGCCTGGCATCCTTTATCCAACATACAAACAAACAGGTTTCTTCACTCCCTTTATTGTTGTTTTCCAGATATGTACAGATGTTCCTTCTCTTGCTGTTTGTTTCATTTGTTTAAACGTTGAGATATTGTCAGGGCCACTGGCTGGCTCAGTTGAAGGAGTATGTGACTCTTGATCGCAGGGTTGTGAGTTTGAGCCCCATATTGTTTTTTTTTTAAAAAGTTAAGATATTGTTATAGTTTACTCTTTTTTTCCTTTTGTGGTGTCCAGTGGGAGCTTTTCCATTGGATTTCAGTTCCTTAGACTCTCCTCAGTGTTTTTGAATTTGTTTCAGGAATAAAGATCGTTAGTTCCCATAATAGTTCAGTAATGTGAGATATGAAACTATGATCTGTATATGCCCAAGTTTATTTTTAAATCAAGAATTAATTTATTATTTCATTAGGGTATACCAAAGGAGTTAGCACCATTTTTGTGTTTTATCCATCTGTCTACAATCATGTATTTATTACTTGCAGGGTTCTTGTATATAAGGTAATTTATCTCAAAGGGCTTTATGAGACAAGCACAGAAGCCCCCAAACAAGCTTTTTGGTTCTGTAATGTATACAGCACACTCCAGCCAAAGACCTTGTTTCCAGCCTACAGCAGAACCCACCCCGTTCATTAGTGTTGCCCATCAGTCCTCGCCCTCCGACCTAGCGAACATCCTCGACTCCTCTCTCCTGTTCTGGTCCCTTAGCACACTTCTTATACTTACCTTCACCTCTTCTCACCTTGCTTGAAATCAGTGGCCTCGTCTGTTGGCCTTGAGATCGTTGGCCTCGAAATCGTGTGACACACCACAGATTCCATACCTGCCATCTGAAACTTTTTTCCGGCTTCACTTTTTCTCCTTCCCTCAGCTTTGTAAGAAAGCTTGGTCTAGTCTCTTTCATAAGACCTACTTACTTTCCCCCTGGCCAAGAATCCTACATGCTATGCTGTTCTCCAAAGTCTTGCAAGACTTTTCGATTTCTTCAGGATCCACCTCCCTTCCCTAGCATGTGTCCCCAAGTGAACACCCTAGCGACTACACCTATGTGCATGTGCCCTATTAAGGAAAACTGATCTTGCTTCCCCATTCTCCTCTCAACCTCTCTTTCTCGGCCTCTCCCTCTTTGATGTGCACACTGTAACCTGCAGGCTGATTTCTGCCTACGCTCTCCACGGGGACTCCCCTTTGAGTAGCAAGAGATCCAAAAGCTCTTTGTTTTATCTGATGCTCTGGTACCTATGGAGTGTTTCATACCCCCCCCCCCCCGCTTATGCATTTTTAAGGTTTCTTGATTCCTTTCTTACACATTGTTTTGAGACTCTTAATTCACTTCAACAGGGTGATATTACTCTCTCAGATTCTCTTTTTACTCTTCCAAATGTTCCTTATTGCTCTCCTTCCATGGTTCTTCTCCCTCACTTATCTCTTAAATGCATGTGCTCTCCATTTCTTCACTTGCCCAACAGTGCAGGAAAGGGGTCAAGTCTCAGGGACTCAGAGAAAGCACTTGTTGTCTGGCCTCAGTCTACCTGTCTACACCTCAGACTCTGGGACTTGACCCCAGTCTCTTTGGATTGCTTGTTATTCACTGAAGAATTTATGGTCTTTCACGTCCCTTTGCTTTGATCATAACATTCCCTCAGTTCAGAACTTCCCCCTCTCTGCCTTTCAGACTCCTTCAACTAAAACTGTCTGTCAGCCTTTACTGATCCCCCAAGTCAGAATTAATCTCTAGTTCTGTTTAAAAACTTGGGATGCCCATTCTTTATATGTTTCACCACAGGTTAGTTAGTTTGTGTCTGTTCTAAGCACTACTGGTTTGCTCCCCAATAGACGGTGAGCTTCTTGATCTCATTTTATTTAGATGCCTCTAGCAGTAACAGATATCATACTCTGTATGGCAAAGCATTATGGGAAGATGGGAGAAATGGCACTGAAAAAAATATTCGGGGACTGTTCTCAAGGTCAATGTAATAAAAATGTGTGTCCCAGGTTCCCAGGCATACCGAACAGTCATGTGAGCAGAAATGGCCAGTGTTAATCAAGGAAGTTTCGAGCAGTTTTGTTGGGTAATGACTAAGTGGGGCTTGGAATATACACTGGGCCAGGCAGTGACTGGAAAATGTAAAATGGAACTGCAGCAAGATGCGTGAGGAGAGAGTGATAAATCATCTCTCTACTTGGATTTTTCACGGGATGTACAGGGCAGGTTTTACAGCCACCGAAACAGTTTGAAAACAATGTGGTCTAATTTCAAACTTTTGAACTCTCTGTGGATGGCCACTACTTTGTTGTATCTTTCCTACTAGTATGTGGGTTACCGATTTAGTTTATTTTTTTT